>NC_056729.1:1714348510-1714438510 GCF_019279795.1 Protopterus annectens | reverse complement strand
GACCATGTATCTGTGCTGTAAATGGGAATGATGGGATTGCAGGCTGTAATGATGTACTGATGGGTTGGACCATGTATCTATGCTGTAAATAGCAATGATGGGATTGCAGGCTGTAATGATGTACTGATGGGTTGGACCATGTATATATGCTGTAAATGGCAATGATGGGATTGCAGGCTGTAATGATGTGCTGATGGGTTGGACCATGAATCTATGCTGTAAATGGCAATGATGGGATTGCAGGCTGTAATGATGTGCTGATGGGTTGGACCATGTATCTATGCTGTAAATAGCAATGATGGGATTGCAGGTTGTAATGATGTGCTGATGGGTTGGACCATGTATCTATGCTGTAAATGGCAATGATGGGATTGCAGGCTGTAATGATGTGCTGATGGGTTGGACCATGTATCTATGCTGTAAATTGCAATGATGGGATTGCAGGCTGTAATGATGTGCTGATGGGATGGACCATGTATCTGTGCTGTAAATGGGAATGATGGGACTGCAGGCTGTAATGATGTGCTGATGGGTTGGACCATGTATCTATGCTGTAAATGGCAATGATGGGACTGCAGGCTGTAATGACATGCTGATGGGTTGGACCATATATCTATGCTGTAAATGGCAATGATGGGACTGCAGGCTGTAATGATGTGCTGATGGGTTGGACCATGTATCTATGCTGTAAATAGCAATGATGGGATTGCAGGTTGTAATGATGTACTGATGGGTTGGACCATGTATCTGTGCTGTAAATGGCAATGATGGGATTGCAGGCTGTAATGATGTGCTGATGGGTTAGACCATGTATCTATGCTGTAAATGGGAATGATGGGACTGCAGGCTGTAATGATGTGCTGATGGGTTGGACCATGTATCTATGCTGTAAATAGCAATGGTGGGATTGCAGGTTGTAATGATGTGCTGATGGGTTGGACCATGTATCTATGCTGTAAATGGCAATGATGGGATTGCAGGCTGTAATGATGTTCTGATGGGTTGGACCGTGTATCTGTGCTGTAAATGGCAACGATGGGATTGCAGGCTGTAATGATGTGCTGATGGGTTGGACCATGTATTTATGCTGTAAATGGCAATGATGGGACTGCAGGCTGTAATGACATGCTGATGGGTTGGACCATATATCTATGCTGTAAATGGCAATGATGGGACTGCAGGCTGTAATGATGTGCTGATGGGTTGGACCATGTATCTATGCTGTAAATAGCAATGATGGGATTGCAGGTTGTAATGATGTATTGATGGGTTGGACCATGTATCTGTGCTGTAAATGGAAATGATGGGATTGCAGGCAGTAATGATGTGCTGATGGGTTGGACCATGTATCTATGCTGTAAATGGAAATGATGGGATTGCAGGCTGTAATGATGTATTGATGGGTTGGACCATGTATCTATGCTGTAAATGGCAATGATGGGATTGCAGGCTGTAATGATGTACTGATGGGTTGGACCATGTATCTGTGCTGTAAATGGCAATCATGGGACTGCAGGCTGTAATGATGTACTGATGGGTTGGACCACGTATTTGTGCTGTAAATGGGAATGTTGGGATTGCAGGCTGTAATGATGTGCTGACGGGTTGCACCATGTATCTATGCTGTAAATGGGAATGATGGGATTGCAGGCTGTAATGATGTGCTGATGGGTTGGACCATGTATCTATGCTGTAAACAGCAATGATGGGATTGCAGGCTGTAATGATATGCTGATGGGTTGGACCATGTATCTATGCTGTAAATGGCAATGATGGGATTGCAGGCTGTAGTGATGGGCTGATGGGTTAGACCATGTATCTATGCTGTAAATGGCAATGATGGGATTGCAGGCTGTAATGATGTGCTGATGGGTTGGACCATGTATCTATGCTGTAAATGGCAATGATGGGATTGCTGACTGTAATTATGTGCTGATGGGTTGGACCATGTATCTATGCTGTAAATGGCAATGATGGGACTACAGGCTGTAATGATGTCCTGATGAGTTGGACCATGTATCTATGCTGTAAATAGCAATGATGGGATTGCAGGCTGTAATGATGTGCTGATGGGTTGGACCATGTATCTATGCTGTAAATCGCAATGATGGGATTGCAGGCTGTAATGATGTGCTGATGGGTTGGACCATTTATCTATGCTGCAAATGGCAATGATGGGACTGCAGGCTGTAATGCCGTGCTGATGGGTTGGACCATATATCTATGCTGTAAATGGCAATGATGGGACTGCAGGCTCTAATGATGTGCTGATGGGTTGCACCATGTATCTATGCTGTAATGGCAATGATGCGACTGCAGGCTGTAATGATGTGCTGATGGGTTGGACCATGTATCTATGCTGTAAATGGCAATGATGGGGCTGCAGGCTCTAATGATGTGCTGATGGGTTAGACCATGTATCTGTGCTGTAAATGGCAATGATGGGACTGCAGGCTGTAATGATGTGCTGATGGGTTGGACCATGTATCTATGCTGTAAATGCCAGTGATGGGATTGGAGGCTGTAATATTGTGCTGATAGGTTGGATCATATATCTATGCTGTAAATGGCAATGATGGGATTGCAGGCTGTAATGGTGTGCTGATGGGTTGGACCATATATCTATGCTGTAAATAGCAATGATGGGATTGCAGGCTGTAATGATGTGCTGATGGGTTGGACCATGTATCTATGCTGTAATGGCAATGATGGGACTGCAGGCTGTAATGATGTGCTGATGGGTTGGACCATGTATCAATGCTGTAAATGGGAATGATGGGATTGCAGGCTGTAATGATGTGCTGATGGGTTGGACCATGTATCTATGCTGTAAATAGCAATGGTGGGATTGCAGGTTGTAATGATGTGCTGATGGGTTGGACCATGTATCTCTGCTGTAAATGGCAATGATGGGATTTCAGGCGGTAACGATGTTCTGATGGGTTGGACCATGTATCTGTGCTGTAAATGGCAATGATGGGATTGCAGGCTGTAATAATGTGCTGATGGGTTGGACCATGTATCTGTGCTGTAAATGGGAATGTTGGGATTGCAGGGTGTAATGATGTACTGATGGGTTGGACCATGTATCTGTGCTGTAAATGGCAATGATGGGACGGCTGGCTGTAATGATGTGCTGATGGGTTGGACCATGTATCTATGCTGTAAATAGCAATGATGGGACTGCAGGCTGTAATGATGTGCTGATGGGTTGGACCATGTATCTATGCTGTAAATGGGAATGATGGGATTGCAGGCTGTAATGATGTACTGATGGGTTGGACCATGTATCTATGCTGTAAATAGCAATGATGGGATTGCAGGCTGTAATGATGTGCTGATGGTTGGACCATGTATCTATGCTGTAAATGGGAATGATGGGTTTACAGGCTGTAATGATGTCTTGATGGGTTGGACCATGTATCTATGCTGTAAATGGCAATGATGGGATTGCAGGCTGTAATGATGTACTGATCAGTTGGACCATGTATCTATGCTGTAAATAGCAATGATGGAATTGCAGGCTGTAATGATGTGCTGATGGGTTGGACCATGTATCTATGCTGTAAATAGCAACAATGGGATTGCAGGCTGTAATGATGTGCTGGTGGGTTGGACCATATATCTGTGCTGTAAATGGGAATGATCGGATTGTAGGCTGTAATGATGTACTGATGGGTTGGGCCATGTATCTATGCTGTAAATGGCAATGATGAGCCTGCAGGCTGTAATGATGTACTGATGGGTTGGACCATGTATCTATGCTGTAAATGGGAATGATGGGATTGCAGGCTGTAATGATGTGCTGATGGGTTGGACTATGTATCTATGCTGTAAATACCATTGATGGGATTGCAGGCTGTAATGATGTGCTGATGGGTTGGACCATGTATCTGTGCTGTAAATGGCAATGATGGGACTACAGGCTGTAATGATGTGCTGATGGGTTGGACCATGTAGCTATGCTGTAATGGCAGTGATGGGATTGCAGGCTGTAATGATGTGCTGATGGGTTGGACCATGTATCTATGCTGTTAATGGCAATGATGGGACTGCAGGCTGTAATGATGTGCTGATGGGTTGTACCATGTATCTATGCTGTAAATGGCAATGATAGGACTGCAGGCTGTAATGATGTGCTAATGTGTTGGACCATGTATCTATGCTGTAAATAGCAATGATGGGATTGCAGGCTGTAATGATGTGCTGATGGGTTGGACCATGTATCTATGCTCTAAATGGGAATGATGGGATTGCAGGCTGTAATGATGTGCTGATGGGTTGGACTATGTATCTATGCTGTAAATAGCATTGATGGGATTGCAGGCTGTAATGATGTGCTGATGGGTTGGACCATGTATCTATGCTGTAAATGGCAATGATGGGACTGCAGGCTGTAATGATGTGCTGATGGGTTGGACCATGTATCTATGCTGTAATGGCAATGAAGGGATTGCTGGCTGTAATGATGTGCTGATGGGTTGGACCATGTATCTATGCTGTAATGGCAGTGATGGAACTGCAGGCTGTAATGATGTGCTGATGGGTGGGACCATGTATCAATGCTGTAAATGGCAATGATGGGATTGCAGGCTGTAATTATGTGCTGATGGGTTGGACCATGTATCTATGCTGTAAATGGCAATGATGGGACTGCAGGCTGTAATGATGTGCTGATGGGTTGGACCATGTTTCTATGCTGTAAATAGCAATGATGGGATTGCAGGCTGTAATGATGTGCAGATGGGTTGGACCATGTATCTATGCTGTAATGGCAATGATGGGACTGCAGGCTGTAATGATGTGCTGATGGGTTGGACCATGTATCAATGCTGTAAATGGGAATGATGGGATTGCAGGCTGTAATGATGTGCTGATGGGTTGGACCATGTATCTATGCTGTAAATAGCAATGGTGGGATTGCAGGTTGTAATGATGTGCTGATGGGTTGGACCATGTATCTATGCTGTAAATGGCAATGATGGGATTGCAGGCTGTAATGATGTACTGATGGGTTGGACCATGTATCTGTGCTGTAAATGGCAATGATGGGATTGCAGGCTGTAATGATGTGCTGATGGGTTGGACCATGTATCTGTGCTGTAAATGGGAATGTTGGGATTGCAGGCTGTAATGATGTGCTGATGGGTTGGACCATGTATCTGTGCTGTAAATGGCAATGATGGGACTGCAGGCTGTAATGATGTACTGATGGGTTTGACCATGTATTTGTGCTGTAAATGGGAATTTTGGGATTGCAGGCTGTAATGATGTACTGATGGGTTGGACCATGTATCACTGCTGTAAATGGCAATGATGGGATTGCAGGCTGTAATGATGTTCTGATAGGTTGGACCATGTATCTGTGCTGTAAATGGCAATGATGGGATTGCAGGCTGTAATGATGTTCTGATGGGTTGGACCATGTATCTGTGCTGTAAATGGCAATGATGGGATTGCAGGCTGTAATGATGTGCTGATGGGTTGGACTATGTATCTATGCTGTAATGGCAATGATGGGACTGCAGGCTGTATTGATGTTCTGATGGGTTGGACCATGTATCTGTGCTGTAAATGGCAATGATGGGATTGCAGGCTGTAATGATTTGCTGATGGGTTGGACCATGTATCTGTGCTGTAAATGGGAATCTTGGGATTGCAGGCTGTAATGATGTACTGATGGGTTGGACCATGTATCAATGCTGTAAATGGCAATGATGGGATTGCAGGCTGTAATGATGTTCTGATGGGTTGGACCATGTATCTGTGCTGTAAATGGCAATGATGGGATTGCAGGCTGTAATGATGTGCTGATGGGTTGGACCATGTATCTATGCTGTAATGGCAATGATGGGATTGCAGGCTGCAATGATGTGCTGATGGGTTGGACCATGTAGCAATGCTGTAAATGGGAATGATGGGATTGCAGGCTGTAATGATGTACTGATGGGTTGGACCATGTATCTATGCTGTAAATAGCAATGATGGGATTGCAGGCTGTTATGATGTGCTGCTGGGTTGGACCATGTATCTGTGCTGTAAATGGCAATGATGGGACTGCAGGCTGTAATGATATACTGATGGGTTTGACCATGTATTTGTGCTGTAAATGGGAATGTTGGGATTACAGGCTGTAATGATGTGCTGATGGGTTGGACCATGTATCTATGCTGTAAATGGGAATGATGGGATTGCAGGCTGTAATGATGTGTTGATGGGTTGGACCATGTATCTATGCTGTAAATGGCAATGATGGGATTGCAGGCTGTAATGATGTACTGATCAGTTGGACCATGTATCTATGCTGTAAATAGCAATGATGGAATTGCAGGCTGTAATGATGTGCTGATGGGTTCGACCATGTATCTATGCTGTAAATAGCAATGATGGGATTGCAGGCTGTAATGATGTGCTGATGGGTTGGACCATGTATCTGTGCTGTAAATGGGAATGATCGGATTGTACGCTGTAATGATTTACTGATGGGTTGGACCATGTATCTATGCTGTAAATGGCAATGATGAGACTGCAGGCTGTAATGATGTACTGATGGGTTGGACCATGTATCTTTGCTGTAAATGGGAATGATGGGATTGCAGGCTGTAATGATGTGCTGATGGGTTGGACTATGTATCTATGCTGTAAATAGCATTGATGGGATTGCAGGCTGTAATGATGTGCTGATGGGTTGGACCATGTATCTATGCTGTAAATGGCAATGATGGGACTGCAGGCTGTAATGATGTGCTGATGGGTTGGACCATGTATCTATGCTGTAATGGCAATGATGGGATTGCAGGCTGTAATGATGTGCTGATGGGTTGGACCATGTATCTATGCTGTAAATAGCAATGGTGGGATTGCAAGCTGTAATGATGTGCTGATGGGTTGGACCATGTATCAATGATGTAAATGGCAATGATGGAATTGCAGGCTGTAATGATGTGCTGATGGGTTTGACCATGTATCTATGCTGTAATGGCAATGATGGGACTGCAGGCTGTAATGATGTGCTGATGGGTCGGACCATGTATCAATGCTGTAAATGGCAATGATGGGATTGCAGGCTGTAATGATGTGCTGATGGGTTGGACCATGTATCTATGCTGTAAATAGCAGTGGTGGGATTGCAAGCTGTAATGACGTGCTGATGGGTTGGACTATGTATCTGTGCTGTAATGGCAATGATGGGACTGCAGGCTGTAATGATGTGCTGATGGGTTGTACCATGTATATATGCTGTAAATGGCAATGATGGGACTGCAGGCTGTAATCATGTGCTGATGGGTTGGACCATATATCTATGCTGTAAATGGCAAAGATGGGACTGCAGGCTGTAATGATGTGCTGATGGGTTGGACCATGTATCTCTGCTGTAATGGCAATGATGGGACTGCAGGCTGTAATGATGTGCTGATGGGTTGGACCATGTATCAATGCTGTAAATGGGAATGATGGGATTGCAGGCTGTAATGGTGTGCTGATTGGTTGGATTATGTATTTATGCTGTAAATAGCAATGGTGGGATTTCAGGCTGTAATGATGTGCTGATGGGTTGGACTATGTATCTGTGCTGTAATGGCAATGATGGGACTGCAGGCTGTAATGATGTGCTGATGGGTTGGACCATGTATCTGTGCTGTAAATGGCAATGATGGGACTGCAGGCTGTAATGATGTGCTGATGGGTTGGACCATGTATCTATGCTGTAAATGGCAATGATGGCACTGCAGGCTGTAATGATGTGCTGATGGGTTGGACCATGTATCTATGCTGTAAATAGCAATGATGGGATTGCAGGCTGTAATGATGTGCTGATGGGTTGGACCATGTATCTATGCTGTAAATGGCAATGATGGGATTGCAGGCTGTAATGATGTGCTGATGGGTTGGACCATGTATCTATGCTGTAAATGGCAATGATGGGACTGCAGGCTGTAATGACTTGCTGATGGGTTGGACCATGTATCTATGCTGTAAATGGCAATGATGGGACTGCAGGCTGTAATGATGTGCTGATGGGTTGGACCATGTATCTGTGCTGTAAATGGCAATGATGGGACTGCAGGCCGTAATGATGTGCTGATGGGTTGGACCATGTATCTCTGCTGTAAATGGCAATGATGGTACTGCAGGCTGTAATTATGTGCTGATGGGTTGTACCATGTATGTATGCTGTAAATGGCAATGATGGGACTGCAGGCTGTAATGATTTACTGATCGGTTGGACCATGTATCTGTGCTGTAAATGGCAATGATGGGATTGCAGGCTGTAATGATGTACTGATTGGTTAGACCATGTATCTATGCTGTAAATAGCAATGATGGGACTGCAGGCTGTAATGATGTACTGATGGGTTGGACCATGTATCTATGGTGTAAAT
Source organism: Protopterus annectens (assembly GCF_019279795.1). Taxonomy (NCBI): domain Eukaryota; kingdom Metazoa; phylum Chordata; order Ceratodontiformes; family Protopteridae; genus Protopterus; species Protopterus annectens. The sequence goes on along the minus strand of NC_056729.1, from coordinate 1,714,430,126 downwards.
GGCAATGGTGGGATTGCGGGCTACAATGATGTGCTGATGGGTTAGACCATGTATCTATCCTGTAAATAGCAATGATGGGATTGCATGGTGTAATGATGTGCTGATAGGTTGGACCATGTATCTGCTGCAAATGGCCATGATTGGATTGCAGGCTGTAATGATGTACTGATGGGTTGGACCATGTATCTATGCTGTAAATAGCAATGATGGGACTGCTGGCTGTAATGATTTGCTGATGGGTTGGACCATGTATCTATACTGTAAATAGCAATGATGGGATTGCAGGCTGTAATTATGTGCTGATGGGTTGGACCATGTATCTGTGCTGTAAATGGCAATGTTGGGATTGCAGGCTGTAATGATGCGCTGATGGGTTGGACCATGTATCTATGCTGTAAATAGCTATGATGGGATTGCAGGCTGTAATCATGTACTGATGGGTTGGACCGTGTATCTGTGCTGTAAATGGGAATGATGGGATTGCAGGCTGTAATGATGTGCTGATGGGTTGGACCATGTATCTATGCTGTAAATGGGAATGTTGGGATTGCAGGCTGTAATGATATGCTGATGGGTTGGACTTGTACAGACATCTATTCACACAAAGACTAAGATCAGCACTTAGGATTGCTCTTTCCCATTGAATGGCATTGTTGTTGCACACCAGTGGCCCCCTGATGAAACAACTTAGGTTGGGAAGATATTTTGTGCTTAATATTTAAATTTCTGATAGTTTGTTTTCATTTCATTTAATATGAAGCTTAAATGATGGGTTTTTTAAAATGTCTGCATTTATTGAATGCATTTATTTATTTGACTTTATTTACATGGTAATGCATTCATCACAAAGTACTAATTTTAGGCATTGGCTGGGAATATCATGTGAGGAATGATGGTTTATTTTCCTCTTTATTTCTAGGGAGGGGTGTGGTAGGATGTAGCTGGGTATTTTTTTGTTTAGGAAATGATCTTTAGTTTCTACTGAATTCAGATCACTTGAGAACACACAGTCACAATAAAACATTACAAGAGAGGCTAGAACATTTATTAATATTAATTACTATTTATTTTTGCTGGTGACAGTAGCTTATGAATAAGACTCAATTGGCTTTATAGAAGGTGAGCATAGGAGCACTGATCCTGCTGTGGCCAGTGTAAGAGATGATGGCTGTGGATGGCCACGTTGTATGTAGAGTTTGTGAAGGTCATCGTGAGATGAAATCAGCTGCAGAGAGTGGATCTCACATAACCTACTTATGCCACAAAACTGGACGTACAGGTTAAGTGTACATTTTATACAGGGGACTAATTTAAAATGTTGTTACAGTGTTTGTATGCTTTAAGCAGTATTTGTTTTATGTATTGCAGGTTACCAGTTTTACTACACTTTCATCAGAGCATTTATTTCATTGTATACTTGCTATTTTGTCCCATTGCATCCTATTTTCATTAGATCTATTTGTTGGCTATGTTATGGTTGGTTATTTCAGTATGCCAGTGTGCGTTTGTACGTGTCATGCATGTCTGATTAATCTGTCTGTGTGCTCAGTGTGTATGTACACTTGTCCATCTATATATGTGTGCGTGTGCATAGTATATGTAAAACAGACGCTCATTTATATAATGCACTTGCAAATACACATGTGCACACATGCATGTGTGTGTTTTGTCATCTTGTGAGCCAGCTGGCTATCAGCCAGGTGACATAAAGGTTTACACCTAACCTCTTGAGTTTGTCTACAATGCTCGAGTGGGGTATTGTGTCAAATGCCTTGGCCAAGTGCATGTAAGCAATGCAAACCATTTTGCTGTTATCCATTGCTTTGGTGACCTTCTCAAATAAGTCCACCAGGTGGAGTAGGTGAGAGCTGCCCATGATGAAACCCAACTTGTTTGGGTCCAGTGTCTATGGGTTTCCTATGTCATTATTGATCATTTACATGATAACTTTTTCCTTTGATTTGCATGAGACTAGTTAGACTTGTGGGGCTGTAATTTCCAGGGGCTGTAGATGGCCCACTTTTGGGCACAGGGGTGACTGTTGCTGTTCACCATTCATTAGGCATGAAGCCTGGTTGGAGGCTACATTTTAAATAGCAATTCCAAAGGGCCTGATTGATCATGTTTCCTGCTATTTAGACGGCATCCTGGGATACTATCTGGGCCCAGGAATGCAGTGTTCTTGACCTTACAGAGGGTATTCAGGATCTGTTCCCTAGTGATAACAAGGGTCAAGGGGGTTATATTTGATGATATTTCCTGGAAGGAGATTAAGGGGGAGAGAGGGCCAATGTTAAAGCTGAATTTGTCCACCAATAGGTTTGCTGTATCTTGTGCCTCATTATATGTGGCTGCATTAACAATGAGCTCTGCACACATTTGTGTATTGTCTTTGAGGTTGCAGACATAGCTAAAGTATGTCTTGTAGTTGTCCTTGTTCTGGGAAGCCAACTGTACCTCAAATTTGGCTTTGGAAGACAGTAGTTTAACTCTGAGTAATTTGTTTAGTTTGTGTGTGGTTTTATCCTGCTGGGTACTACACCTCTTTTTTCATGACTTTCTTCCTTCTGTTATATAGCCTGCTGATGTTATGATTCCACCACAGTGGCTTGTTTTTAGTTAGTTCTGTACTTATTGTACTGGGCGGTGCAGTGGTGCAGTGGTTAACGTTGTCACCTCACAGCAAGAGGTTCTCCGGTTCGATTCTCAGCTGGGGTGCCTTCTGTGTGGAGTTTGCATGTTCTCCCTGTGTTCGTGTGGGTTTCCTCCGGGTACTCCGGTTTCCTCCCACATTCCAAAGACATGCATCTGGAGCATTTATCCCCGGGCATCCACTGAAAACAGGCTCTGTGGAACCTAGTCGGACTTTCCCGGTCAACAAATGATAAATAAATAAAATTATTCCTGGTTGAGTACAGCTACCTTTGTGCAGCTATTGCCATACTTGCATAGAGTTTATGTGAACAGTTATGTAGAGGCAGCAGTGTTCTCAGGATTTATGTGGGCTTGAAATTTTGTCATGTTATAACTTAATAGTAGGAAGTTAGCCTTAGAGTAGTTCTTGAATATTCTAGGATTAGCTGGGGTTGTGGGTTTTATTTTTATTTCAAAGGAGACCATTTTGTTGTCTGACCTTTCCAGAGAGGATGTTACACTTGGTGATTTGTATCAGTCTCCCATATTAGTGAGGACATGATCCAGTGTGTTTGTACCCCTGGTTGGCGTAATGACACCCTGGTCCAGGGAGTTTGTGTTTACAAAATCTAAGACTCTACGTACCTGCATGTTTGGTGTCATTTATGATTCCCAGTTAATACTGGGGTAATTAAAGTCACCCATGAATATGGTACTGGGTTGGATGGTGAGTATTTTCAGTAAGCTTAAATACATGATCTGAAGTAGTTACTTCATTTGCTCTGCAACCTGTGGGTATCGGATCCGACCTTGGATCAGAGCCGGTAGCTGTCCAAGCTACAAGATCCGAGCTCCTAGCTCCTCCCCGCTACCCATAATCCCCTGCTATGTTCTGTATTACCTCAGATCGTTTTTTGCCATGGCTGAAGCAGCTACTTGTGAAGAGCTCCTTGGCTATTGATGAGATTGAAGCCTTTTTTTGTTATTTTTTGGGATAAAATTTCTTATTTTATTTTTCTTGTTGAAAGAGTGTGTAGTTCCCTGGTGTAGTTAGAATAAAGTTTTTGTTTATCTCTAACTAGTTAATTGTAGTTTTCCGTGTATCACCCTACCCCCCATATTGTTTGGGTGTGTTTTGTGTGAGTGGTGTCATGGCGGAAGGGCCTAAAGCAGTTTTCTCAAAGTGTACTGAGTGTGGCCATAAGCTTTCACCGGTGGATGGCCACACTCAGTGTGTTTTATGCTTGGGGGCAGCCCACTTATCATCGGCCTGCACAATCTGTGTGGCCTTTAACCCTTGAGCTCTCAGGGACAGGAAGAACAAGCTGATCCTGGCGGGCTTGTTGCCTCAGGAATCGGCTTCTTCTTCCTCTCCCTCTCAGGCGCAGGCTGCCTCGGCAGCCCACATGCCTTCTGTACCCCCGACTCATCCTGGGACTCAACCTCCATCTTTGGTTTTGAGTTTGGGGGACTCTGGTACCTCTTCTTCTAAGGAGAAGAGGCACAAGGACAAGGGACATGGATCTCACAAAAGGCGGGCTGAGACTCAACCCTCAGCCCCACCATCTAAGCTGGCTAAGTCTCCCTCGAGGGTCTCCGGATCCTCCCCCTCTTGGCTCCGTTCGCCTTGCTTTTTGGAGCCAGAGGAGGAGTCTCGGTCTCCCTCGAGGTCGTCGAGGCGGCCCTGCCGGCCCGCCTCGACGACTTCTTCAAGGTCCACCAGAAGCCTCACGGAAGCGGACATGGATCGGATGATGCGCCAATTCATCCAGACCCAGATGCAGATGGGGGTGCTCTTGCCCCCCCCCCTGTGGGGGGGAGTGCGGCCCCCATGTTTGCTCCGATCACTCCTTCTCCGACCTGCTTTCAGGTCTCGGAGTCATCGGATCTGGGCCCTTTCGGAGCCGGGGATTCATTGGCGCCGATAGCTCCGGTCACTTCGACACCGACTGTGCCTTTGAGTTTGTCGGATCCAAGCTTTTGGGACCGAGGGCTGAGCGTCGGATCCAGGGAAGCTGGTGTGTCTTCGGCTCCATTGGGTTCGGAGCAGACCTTTCTCTCGGCTCCGGCTGCATCGGCTCTGACCCCGATCCCTACCTCGGAGCCGAGGAGATTGCTCTCGGAGCCTGGTGAGAGTAGTTCTCCTTCGGCTTTTGAGGTAGTGGAGAGGGTACTGTTGAGGACCTCCAGGTCCCCGGTTCGGGCTTCGGATCCTCCCGTACCCCCGCTGCATGTGGGCCTATCCTCCATCATCTGACCATCGGGACAGCCTGCTCAAGCCCTTCAGTTGGTTCCCTTGGAGGAACAGGACCCTGTTGATGAGCCCTCTTTGGATAGTCCCACCGAGGAGGTCCCTCGTAAACGTCAGTGCAAGAGGAGGCAGCTGGACTCCCCTGAGTCCGTCACCACCGACATGGATTTAGATGATGGGGAAGGTTCCCCAAGGTCACCCCCCCCCGAGGATGTTTCCTTTGGAGACATCATGGAAATGTTGCGTATTAGAGGGGGGTGGTCTGCCCAAAAACTTCCACGGATGAATCCATGTTCCTGGAGGCGTTTGAGGCAGGCCCTTCTACCTCCTGGGGTGTCCCCTCCGGCTGACCCCCTGGTAGACCTAATTACTACCAGGGCGTGGAAGGAGCCCGACACCGTGGAGCCTATCCCGAAATGAACCAACAAGATCCTTAGCCCCCCAGTGGATAGACAGTCTTGGGCCAAGGCATCTCCCATGGATGCCATGTTGGTGGCGGCCGCCACCAAGAGGGAACTCGCGCAGCAGAGTTCTTCGGTTCACCCACCGGATAAGGAATCTCGAGAGCTGGACCGCATTGGGAAGCGGATGTTTGCTTCAGCGACCTTTTCAATAAGGGCGCTGAGCTATATGGCACATACCATTAGGCTACAGCGAGACTTGATTAAGGAATACGCTGCAGCCCCCCCGGAGTCCATGTCGGTCAAGGACAAGAAAGGCTTCTCGACTCGTATGGCCACTCTGAAATCCATTTCTAACACGTCCATGCGGCTACTCTCCCATGCTATGGAGGGAGCCGTTAGGGCCAGTGGAGCCGGGGTCGTCTTGCGACGTCACTCCTGGCTCTGACTTTGCGATTTTGTGGACCCCTTCAAGGCATCCTTTGCGAATGTGCCATTTGACGGGTCTTCGCTCTTCAGCAAGACCGTTCACGAGATGCTGGTCCAAAGCGAGAAGGATGGGAAGACGCTGTCTGCCGTCGGAGTCCACTTCTCTAATCCCCAATGATCCTTTTCAAGGAATCAGAGAGGACAAAAGAAGCTGTGGTTCCGTAAGTCTCAGCAATCCCATCCAGCTTCGGACCCCTCGTCCTCTAGAGGCAGAGGAGGACAAGGTGGACGCCGGCCCAGAGGCAGAGGGGGACCGCGTAACTTCGGGTCGAGGGAACCTTTCCCGGACAGACCCGCGCAGCAGCCCTGAGGGCTTACCCGGCTGTCCCTCTCTGGAGGCAGTCGGGGGCGGTTGTCAGAGCATCTGTCAAATTGAGAGTCCATTATGACAGATCGATGGGTGCTCCGTATCATATCCAGAGGTTATTCCATTCCCTTCATAAGCACACCCCCCAAGACCAGACACCTCCCCGATGTTCCACCCGATCAGAGGGAGGCAGCGGCTTCAGAGGTCCTGAAGTTGCTAGAAAAAAGAGCCATCCATAGGTTCATAGGTTCATAGGTTGGTACTAGGCTATCAGCCCTAGGGCCTATACAAGCCTAGCCATAACAATTCCCTGGCTATTTCTTCCCACATTATTTACTTTCCTGGACCCCTGTCTAGCAGGGCGACTGACGTGATCCCTGGGGTGAATTTCCTTTCTCCCATCCAGCCCGTCCCCCCAGACCAGTCCGGATTGGGCTATTACTCCAGGTTCTTTTTGGTGCCAAAAAAGACGGGGGACCTAAGACCCATACTAGACCTTTCCGCTTTGAACCTGTTCATTCCCAAGGAAAATTTCCGGATGGTCACCCTCCAATCAATTCTACCCCTCCTGCGGCAGAATGACTGGATGTGCTCTATAGACCTCAAGGATGCGTACTACCACATATTGATGGACAGACAATCCAGAAGGTTTCTCCACTTCCGGCTGGGAGCCAGTCATTATCAGTTCAGGGTTCTTCCGTTCGGCCTCACCTCAGCCTCCAGGGTGTTCACCAAAGTTATGGCAGTGGTTGCAGCCCACCTGAGACTTCAGGGCATTCAGGTCTTTCCGTACCTAGACGACTGGCTCCTTACCGCCACCAACAGGCATCAACTCTGCGTGGCAAGAGATTATGCTCTGACCCTTGTCCAGAGCGTAGGCATCTCAGTGAACCTACAGAAGTCCTTTCTTTGCCTCGTGCAGGTCCTGGAGTTCATAGGGGCCAAGTTAGATACCCGCATCTCTCGTGCTATGCTAACTGTGGACAGGCTCAGCAGCTTGTCGTTTCAGGTACTAACCCTTCTTCAGAGTCCGGCGCCGGCGGCGGGATTAGTCCTGAGGGCACTAGGATCTATGGCAGCAGTGATCGGTCTCTCCCTCCATGCTCGTCTGCAGATGAGGGTTCTGCAGTGGACCCTTCAAGTTCAATGGTCTCTACTACTCCATCCGTTGAACATTCCGATTCCACTGAGCAGAGTTTGCAAGGACTCCCCTCTTTGGTGGCTCCATGCTCCAGAACTGAAGGAAGGGAGACCCTTTGTCATCCCTCCCCCCCAAGCCATGCTGACCACGAATGCTTCTTGCCTCGGGTGGGAGGGGCATTGTTCAGGCAGAACCGTCCAAGGCATGTGGACTCCCCTAGAGACCGCTTTGCACATCAGTGTCCTAGAGATGAGGGCGGTGCTTCTAGTGTTGCAAGCTCTCCACGATCTTCTACCTCTGGGTACTGTTGCAATCCAGACGGACAACATGTCAGTAGTCTGGTACATAAACAAACAAGGAGGAACCAGGTCTTACCCCCTTTGTCAAGAGGCTATGAGAGTTTGGGAATGGGCGATATCCACCAACCGTTTTCTGGTAGTAACGGACATTCCAGGACAGTCCAACATACTAGCGGACAAACTGAGTCGAGTGATTCTCACTCCGTATGAGTGGTCTCTCAATCCATCAGTTGCGAAGCAGATCTTCCACAAATGGGGTTGGCCTCGCTGCAATCTTTTTGCTTCTCCATTAAACACAAAATGCAGCGAGTACTTCGCAATACTTCCCCCCCAAAGGGGAGAATCCCAGAGATGCTGTAGTCCATGCTTGGCCTCCTGGTCTACTTTATGCTTATCCCCCCCTCCCACTTATGACGAAGTTCATACAGAAAGCCCGTTGGTTGGGGAGCAGAGTTATCCTCATAGCCCCATTCTGGCCTCGCCAGGTCTGATTCCCTTACCTGCGGTCACGCAGTGTGACTCCTCCATGGATACTGGATCCCATTCCATACCTGATTTCACATCCGGCAGGATTCCAAACCCCGAACCTGGTGAACCTCAAGCTTGCGGCTTGGTTGATCCAGTTCCACTGATGGCAAGGACTCCCGGTATCTCATCTCCTGTGAAGGCCATTCTAGTCGCGGCTCATAAGCCGGCTACTAGGAAAATTTACAACAGCAAATGGAAAATTTACAACAGCAAATGGAAATGTTTCTCCGTCTAGGCTAAAGACAGGGGCCTGGATCCATTTACAGTTCCTATTCTGACTATTCTAGACTTCCTGTCACTGATTTTTAGGCAGGGAGCAAGTGCTTCTACAGTTAAGGTGCAGTTAGCAGCCATCTCCCATTTCCGTGTGGGAGATGGATTAGGATCCTTGGCTTCTACAAAATTATGCAAAACTTTCTTGCGGGGCATTTTCCTTTTGAAGCCTCCTGTGAAAGTGGTGGTGCCCCCGTTGGATTTGACCTTAGTCTTACAAGCCCTAACAGGCCCACCCTTTGAGCCCGCGGCTTCGGTACCGTTAAAATTCTTGTCTTGGAAAACAGCTTTTTTGGTGGCCATTACTTCGACCAAAAGAGTTTCAGAACTTCAAGGATAGCGTGTTCCTCAGGACTAATCCGTCATTCTTACCTAAGGTGGCTTTGGAGTCAAATATCAATCAGTCAATAAATTTACCCGTGTTCTTCCCAAATTTTCAGAATAGAGGGGAATACAAATTGCATAAACTGGATGTACACAGACAACTACGTTTTTACTTGCACAGGACTAAAGATTTTCGCAAGTTGGACCAGTTGTTTGTGTCATTTGCTAAATCGGCCATGGGTAAGGTAATTTCCAAAGTGACTGTAGCAAATTGGATTTGTCAGTGCATAGTTCACAGGTACATATCTTCAGGCAAACCGGCTCCTATTGGAATTCACGCTCATTCTATGAGGTCTATGGCCACCTCAGCAGCCTTCTGGTCCAGGATTCCCTTGGACAACATATGTTCAGCAGCTACCTGGTCCTCTTCTCATACGTTTATTTCTCATTATAAGCTGGATATGATATCGAGAGGTAGGGCTTCCTTTGGCTCCGCGGTGCTTCGGAATATCCTTCCGTAAAGGCCACCCAGGTTTTTTCCTAGGTAGCTGGGGACTCTGTCCCACAAGTTGCAGAGCAAATGAAGTAACTACTTCAGATAAAGAAGTTATGTACTCACCATAACGTTCCATCTGAGTAGGTACTTCATTTGTCTGCAACCGACCCCCCCTGCCATCCCCCGAACCTTGGTTGGGACTTCTGTCCACCTAAGTTTTTCTCCTGTTAGGAGAGTAGGTCCGGTGTTGTTCCCTCTATTGAGGTTTGGAGTTGTGTAATGGGCAAAAACCGATCTGAGGTAATACAGCACATAGCAGGGGATTATGGGTAGGGGAGGAGCTAGGAGCTCGGATCTTGTAGCTTGGAAAGCTGCCGGCTCGGATCCGAGGTCGGATCCGATACCCACAGGTTGCAGACAAATGAAGTACCTACTCAGATGGAACGTTATGGTGAGTACATAACTTCTTTTTATTGGTTTCTTGGGTCATAGAAGAAGCCCTACAGCTTGCAAGTAAATGGTATGTGAGTTTGCTTATGGTGATTTGAAAGTGGAGAAGCTCAAGTGCATCACCCTGTTTGACCAGCCTTGAGGTATATTTATTATGTAAGTCAAGACACATCCACATTCAGTCCTCATCTGTGCAGGGTTTGGTCTGTATCAGTGGCTTTAAACCATATCTCAGTGACTGCACAGACATCAGCATTCTTTAGGGTAAAGAGAGAGCTTCTAGGCAGTGAGTTTTTGTTTAGACTCTGGCCATTCTGGAAGAACATTCAGTTTGCCATTGCCTAAAAAAGGCACAATGGGGGAAGATAATGTTATAGCTAATATACAGATGCTTAGAGGGGAGAGGTAAAGACCATCCCTGACAAAGCAGTGTGTTCTGTTGACCATCTCCTCCCATGCTGACAAATATTGCACCTCATAGAATGACACCAGAAACTAAGCCAATTATTAAAGTTAGTCATCTTGGAGAGAGTAAAATGCTTCTTACTGCTCAACTCATACTAGTGATGTCTGGGGCACATATTCCAAGAGCTCTACAGTGTCTGTCTTCATATAGTGTAGGGAGGTACATCCCATGTCATGTACATATGTCATGGACTATGACAAAGTCATAGTGGTACTTGTGGTCCAGTGACCAGTGTGCATGTGTAATGTGACGGATCCTGTCCCCTGATAAGCAACTGACTTGTGACTTTCTCCTTACCAGGCATAGTGAGAGGGACATTAGTGTGTTTCATGATGGAATCTTCACTGATTAGAATGTTGGATTGTGTGGGGGCTTGCGTTTTGGGCTTAGAAGTAGAGGCTCCATGCGATGTGGCTGTATATGTTGATGCGGGTGTTTTTCTTGAAACAATGTGTTCAGGATTTCTCAGGGGGTTTTTTTATGTGCACTTTGTCTGCAAGGTCTTTGGGGCTTATCAGTTTGTTTGAAAATTAACTGTCTGTTAGTAAACATGAGGTGATTTCTGCATTGCTTCAGGAAGCCCATATCCACCAAAATGGTAACAGAGGTAGTGGCAAAGTTCATATCCATGGCAACAGACCCATTTTTATTGATTAGATCAGAGGTGTCCAACCTTTTGGCTTGCCAGGGCCGCATTGAGTGAACAGAAATTGTCTTGGGGCCGCATATAAAATATATCATATAATTAACTCTTTCGCTGCCACGGGCGACCAAAGTCGACCTCCTGGCTGTACTGTAGGTGCATTCAAACAATGAATAAATGTAATAAATGCCTAATATTTGCCTTAAAATTCTAATTCTCATTCTAATTCTAATTTTCTAATCTAACAGTTAACTCCAATATCTTAGTTAATATATATATATATATATATATATATATATATATATATATATATATATATATATATATATATATATATATATACACGTATATATTTGCAAATAAACAGATATTCACTACAGCACTAGCATTTCTCACTGGGAAAACCACTCCAGCAGTCCAACTATGTAAAATGTCAATATTAGCAATTATTACAATGCTATAATCCACAAAAATAAGTCAACAAATTTGCAATAAAGTAAAGAATTCACATTACTGACTTAATAAAATAATTCTGAATAAGCTACAAGAGGGTCTCACCCAAACAAATGACTGGTGACAGATTATGGCCTCAAGCTAAATGCCAAAAATGCATCATCATCTTCTTTGGGGAGAGTGATGTCCTCACAAATTGTCACATTAATAACAATGTTGTAAGCATGCAATCAGTTGTGAGGTGCTTGGACACCCAGGTTTATAGAAACCTAACTTTTGACCATCATGTTGTCTCCGTTAAACGGAAAGCTTTTTACATGGCCCACCTCATTAGTGGTCTCACCCAGGGGCAAGGTGGTTATAACATCCCTGAATTCTTCCTTTATAAGAGCCATTACTGTGTGCAAAGCCCCTTTTGCCTCAGCAAAACACCCTGCCAAAAGAAAGACTACAAACATTTCTGACAAAAAAGGTCAAAGGACTAAGTTCACTTAGTTATCCAGACAAACTAAAAAGCTTCTTGCTCCCTTCTGCCTCTCACCCCTATAAATTTAATCTCTAGCTTGCTTTCCAGGCTAAGAAAGATCCTGCCTTAATAGACTTCCTCCACCTCAGAAATACTGGTTATACTTAAAACGCTCACTACAAAGACCACAGCCTTCACTGCAACATAAACAAGCCACTTTGTCTGGACAGGTTCTTGATACAAAAACTTCAACTTCTGTAAAAAGTTCTTCTCATTATCAAACAATGTAGTTCAGCAACACAACAAATGGATGTATAGCCATAAATGTACTCCTTGAGTAAGTAGCATAGCCTTCATCAAACCGGATGGAAAATCCACATACTAAACTTTCCTAGCTGGATGGCTAAGATGTAATATTGGTTACTCAAGTCTACTTGCCCAAGAAGAGGGGAATATTTAACTAAGAATTCCATTTGCAAAAATATATTCAGTATACATATTAAATCTCTCTCTCTTTCACACACACACACACACACACACACACACACACACACACACACACACACACACACACACACACACACACACACACACACACGGAGCCCCTACTTCTAAAATAGGCAACCTCAGTAATCACACGACACACACTCACTGAATGAAATTGCCTGGAAGTAAAAATATCTGAAAAAAAAAATCATACTAGAGATGGACTCATCCAACTAATTTCCCACCACCAAAAGGACCATCAATAAATTAGCAAACAACAGCTCAGCAAAAAGTAAGTCAATAAGAAATCTATAAACTCTCTAAGATCATACTACATACTGGAGTAAACATATAACTTCCCTCCAATCTAAAGCCATTTGACATTCAGACATTTTAATTTGTACAGAAGTTATTCACAGACTGACAGTTTACTGAGCTGTCACATTAGCACTCTATGCTTACGTCCGAACCAATGAAGCATACTTGTCAATTCCAAAAGAATTAACATAGTTTAATAAGAAGATTATTTGCAAGGTTACATGGCAGTTTATATTGGAAATAAGCACAGATTTTAAAAAGGCTCTCCCCGGGATTCATGAAGCTCGGCGCAAGGACGGCGGTAGGCTTGCAGTGCGGCCTGAAGATGGCGCAGTAGTGCCAAATGCATATTAATGAAGACGCGCTGGCACCACAGCCACGTGCACAGGAAAGGAGCACGAGTGCATAGGGCATGTCGAAGTGCCGCACGGAGGTGTGGAAATGCCAGCTGTCGACGTACAACCTAAAATGCTTGCATATAATAAGTTGCAAGATAGTAATCACATCTGTCAGTGTCCGTGGATACTGAAACGTATGCAAAGCATGCAAGAAAGCTCCTGCGAACACAAAATGAAGAAGGAAACACAAATGCACAGTAGGGAATAACGGGTCACTATCCCGCAAACAAATAACATGGAAGACCGTGTGGCCATAGTCCAACGCAGTGTAGATAGCTATACCAAGTGGAAGTGAAACGCATCATATGTTAGTGAGCCACCAGTAGGTATGTCCAGCCCAATGGTTAGGGTCACCAGCTGACCCATAATGTGAGGGAGGGTACACAGCTGGGCAGATGTGTCCATAACAAAATACACGATAAATGTATATATCTAGCGACCGTATGTCCAAATCATATCCCACAAGGCATGTAATAGTCACATACGAAATGTATGTCCGTATTTCACATACCAAATGTGATAGGAAATAGAATAAGCATATAAACGAAACAGAAGTAGCATATAAACAGCTACAACAATAAGGAAACATGTAGGCTGAAAGGAACAGTATTATCCGTACCGTCGACTGTGGAGACATGCTGTCCAGTACAGTCGGATATGTGTATGGAATATATCCCATCCTGGACATAGGAAAAGGTGGCATCCTACCAATGAGTAGAACAGTCTGCCAAAATCCGCAAATCAGCGGTACAAGCCGAACCTGTCAGGATGTGTCACAGTTGAACGGGTAGTACCCGGGTATACCAACCATGTAATGAAAGTTAAGTATGGGCATGTACCTATGTGCGTGAGGTATAGCATGTGGAAAGCAAACATGGCAGGGTAGTCCACACAACCATACAGGTACCTGACATATGTAGGGTATTCAATGTGTTACTCTGGCCGTGTCATGGGCCAACAACCAAAGCAGTGATGTATGGGGTGTGAGGAATATGTGTGTATGGGGGATGGGTAATGGTAATGGTACAATCCTCCAAGGCGATACTGTGTCGTATGCAGAGTAGGTGAACCGGAGGTGTATGAGGGAGCAGTGGGTGAAGCTGAAAGAAACACAAACACATGTCTAAACAGCTGCAATACAACCAGACAGGCCATACTGTAGAACACAATCCCACAAACATATGAATATTGAAATGTATAGACATGTCACCGGCACATACCCACAGATTGGTCCTGATGGAACTGGCCATAACAAATGCAACACATCTGGATGCATAATGGACTACCCAGCATCCCCTCCACATCACACAACCCGCTCCCTTACCTGAACGTCCGCCAAATCCAGCCATACTTGGCCTACTGGTTTGGTGCAGCCACAGCTACACATAGTGACCACTACGCATATGTAGTAGGTAGTGTCACCCTAGGCAGTTGCAGGATTGCACACTATGTATCCCTTGCATGTAAAACCCCCAGCACATTTTCATAACACCAGAAAAATGGTCGGTATTTGTCTTGATTTGGACAAGTCCAATTTTTGGGATATCCGTCATGGGATATGTAACCTGTGTAAACATTAGAATGGAAGACACGAAGTCCAGTCCTGTAGATATCTGGACACAAGTTGGAATGTGCATTAGAGGTGCACGACACTGTCCAGCCCTAAATGGTCATGCATAACCTACTACCCAGGATCAAACACCTGCCCGTGACGCATGTGTCCCGACACGAATAAGCGAGAGAATATATTGCACACATTCGCATAGTGGCACATGGTATAAAGGTGATGAAGGCACTGACGTAAACAGGATACCCCTGATCCACTGTGTGAGGGACAATTAATGTGTGTGTAGGTGTGACCTGACCAACAATGGTACAATGCCAAATGTCTTGTGACCATAGGAAATAACTATGCATCATACTGCATGTAACAGTTGCCTAAAGCGGTCACGTCAGGATAGAATAAACGTAATTCGTACAAGAAACAGGCAAACAGCAAAAGTGCCAAAGGTATAAGGCTTACAGCTAGGAAACAAATGACTGTTCTAAACCTGCAGTGACTGTGGCTATGTGTTGGCCCAAACAATCTGGTGTCTGCAGTAGGGTTCTCATCTGTCCCACTTTGCGAGGGACAGTCCATCATTGGACAGTTGTGTCCTGACAAAAGACATTTCAAATGGCAAATGTCCTGGGATTGTAGGACATAATTATGTCCTATATGTTATGTAAGAGTAGCAGAAAATAATTATTGCAGTATCTACAATACCTAAATGTTACAAGAAACAGAATAAGCAAATAAACCGCTACAACAATAGGCTTTTATGTAGGAAAAATAAGTAAAGTTCTATCCATTGTACTGACCATGGGTATGTGTCGGCTTGTAAAACCTGGTGTGTTCCGAAAATGTCCCATCTTGGCCATTCGAAAAGGTGCCAACCCTAGTCACCGGAATACAGCACAACCCGTACATATGACAATGTCAACAATACCAATGGTCGGAGCATTCACACAATAACTGGCCAGACCCTTAAAAACTCACAAAGCCAGTGCCCTTTGGGGGAAAGGTGTTGAATGAGAATGATTACTTACAACAATGAAGAGTAATGGATGCATTTAACTGCAGACAATTAGTAGTATTATGAATCTGTCAACATGTTCCAAGTTAGTAGTACTAATATGGTAGAAGTGTCCGTGATTGTCCCTGAGTTGTCATAGCCTTGTCCCTGTCACTGTAGACACGAGTCCCCGAGTATCAGAGAGGTCTGTACACAGAAGTACACCAACCAACTGTCCCAGCTGTTGACCAGACTATTGCATACCTGTAGTGATTTCATAAGAGATGTCCAGAATAATATTCATTTGTATGTATAAATGAATGAAATAGTCAAATGGGAAGGGAAACCACCGCCCCAACCTGCATTATGTAGTGGAACCACTCCCCGCCCTAAATTATGTAGCGCCGACCCAATAATGTGGTCAGAAGTGCCCAAACACCTTATTCCGTAAACACAGGTAGAATGTTAAACTCTGGACTAACTCTGTCCATGTGCTACGTCTGATCTTTGAACAGTGCCAGTGCAGTGCTAGTCACCAGTCGGCCGAGCCTAAACCCGGACCAACACATGAACACCCTGACAATCAAACATGCGTATGTGTGAGGACTATAAGCGTAGGAGTTATGAATATCCTTGGAGTGAGTAGACTTGCAGCATGGGTCCAGAGCAGTAGGAAACAGAGAATGTCCTAATTGTAGAACTGTGGTATTCCCAGCAGGAGAATGGATGCCTGCTGTGTAAGGGAAGCAATGAGGCGTATGTCAGAGTAGCTATGAACCATGGGTATACATATAAATGAGCCAGAACACCAATAGTGTAGTGGTTACAGCATCCGCCCAACATAAAGGCATTCCCGGTGCAAGTACGACTATAGCACATATTAATTGTGTAATGAATGCCTCTGTGCTGTAAAGCCAACATTTATACATGTAAAGGTGACCGCGTTCGCATGGGTCCATTAACCGGATTCCATCAAAGTGGTACTGGCATAAGGAATAAGGCACATGTAATCCTAAAGACGTGCCTGTAAACATATGTAACTCAGAATAAGTAGATGCAAATGGGCCTGCGCGGGTGTTAGCAGCTATAAGCATAGCAAATGTATGTTGTTTTCTACAGCTGTAACTTTCATATAAATATATATATATATATATATATATATATATATATATATATATATATAGTTAGATAGATGTGTGTATAGATAAATATCCACAGACATAACAGAAATATGCAATTATATAGCTACATATCTATCTATATACACACACATATATATATAAATATATATCTATATATATATATATATATATATATATATATATATATATATATATATATATATAAATATATATATATATATAGATATGTTAGGAACGCTGAAAGATGAAAGCAAACCTAAGGGTTGTGAAGGGAATCCAGAGCAAGTTAGGAATTATGAAGTGCTCGCAGCATATGTCACATAAAGCTGCACAAGTGTGGGTAGAGCACCGCTCTCCATACCAGAGACAGGGCTATACCAGTGGCCATAACATCGTCGAAATGCTACGTCAACATTGTAAACAGACGGAATGTAGGACATGTTGGGACCACCTACACTTGTAACCCGCAAATTGTTCATAATCCATAACACCAGGAAAGGCACGTATGTGCAAATATGAATGGATGGTGAGCCTGTGAATACACGAGGCGGTACAAAATGTGTGTAGGGCCCCAACGCTCATGAGAGGGCAATGTGTAAAGGTGTGTCATGGCTGCGATATCAGGTGTATAATGGCTGTTATGCGGGGAAACTCAACATGGGTGTGCAGGAGAAACCATGGATATGCGAGTATGGACACAGAAGTGATAGGGTATGTCACGCCGGGTGCAATGGAGCGGCCCGTGGAGGTCAGCTAGTACGTAGTTGCGATTCCCAGATAGAGCGTCATTTGCATGGAGACATGCGTGAATGGGCGTATCGTTGTCAGACGTTGTGCCTCAGGTCTGGCAGCCCGGCACATAAAACCTATACGCCACCCATGAGCGGAACGGAATTCTGCTGTGACACCCCCAAACCAGGAAAAGCAGAGAGACACAACTACATGAAGACAACAATTTGTCGACGTACAGTCATAGTAACACAAACACACATCCTATCAACAGTAATAATATGAATGTGTACAGAAACAAACACAGTAGCAAGAATAGGCTGCGCATATGAGGAATAGGTCGAATGACACTATCACAACCCAGTTAGCAGCGGCACCCCAGACATGAAAAACTTGTGACGTCTGTCCGCTGCATAACGTGCAATATACTGAGCACAAGTTCACCGGAGTGAAGTGTCGGTGTCAGAATGACTAAGGCAATAGTATGCTGTTGAAGCAGGGATAAAACCAATACGCATGTGTAAGTGTCCATGTCCGGGAAATGTATAGGTTAACGGACACACAGATGTATATATAGATAAAAACGTATATATACACATAGCTATATTCATTTACATACACATATATATCCATACGGATATATATATCTATCTATATATATATATATATATATATATATATATATATATATATATATATATATATATATATATATATATATATATATATATATATATATATATATATATATATATATATATATATATATATATATATCTATATACACACACACACACACACACACAAGGATATACTACAGATATATATAGATAGATATATATATATACACAAACAACAGGTAGTGATATATACACATACACACAAAAACTATATGTCAGTGTAGATATACACATTCACATAAATAGGTTACTTCACAGCAATTAGGGGTAACATATTTACAGCCCGGGCATTTGTGACTGGGAGGTCCAATAAAGAAACGTTGTACCCCCCACATCACCCAGCTAGGCTGGACAGACATACAGACAGGCAATACAGATCAATACACTGCCGCTGTCCAAAACACCGGTAGGAAAGGACCAGTGGGAGAGTTCTGCAAGGTCTACACTTTAAACATGGATAATGGAGTCCCTTGCAGGACCCCAAAAATTCAGGTTATGAAAGAATCTGCTGACACTAATACGAGCAGGATGTAGGTGTACATGGAACAGTAGGTTGTGCAAGTGTGATAATACATGGGTTGACAAAACATACGACATGTGTCCCGAGATGGGGAGAGTGGGCAATGTGTAGGGGTGTGCTCATACCCCAGCTGCACTTGCAGTAAGTATTTGTCATGACTGCTGTAGAGGGGTGCCAGGTAGGTGGACCATGAGTATGCATTAATGGGCTTAAGTGTGCAGGTGCTGGTTGGCAGAGATGTAGTAGGCCCACCCAGTGGAAGTCATTAATATTCTTATGTGGGCATAGCATACGCCTACACCTCCCAAACCTGAAGAGCACGTCTACCGGATAGTTTGTAAACCATCGGGGCATACATAGAGACCTACACAGTGCCCTGTACCCGATTAGCATGGACGTCCATAGTTATGTATCAGAATGTAACAAAGTCCAACTAAACACTGCCAGAACTACTGATATTAGGTGAACAGGTGGCGGAATACAGGTAATGACAGATGACAACATGTATGAGTCATAAGCGGCATGTACCTCGACAAACGTGAATGAATACATATGTTCTGTGACTGTGAATGTATCTGGTTAATAGAACCAATCATCTAAATGTGTCCTGCAGGGTGTTATGCATTGTTCCTGATACAGTGTTCAGTCACACCCATTGGTATGTGAGTTCTGCTACTGACGGAAAGTGCATAAGTTGCTGACCACCTCAGGTAGATGATAGCATAATAGAAGAGGTTAAACACCCGTACGCCTGCGAGGGACACACCCATCTGGGCAGTTGTGTCTTGCAAAACGACCGTTATGGAACATGGCCTGTCACTTGAGTTCGGGAATGGAGGCTATATAGTGTGTGTAGTGGTGTCAGACATCAATTTGTTGTATCAGTAACAGCTACATGTAATAGGAAACAGTATTATCAATTATAATGCTATATGAATAACCTTAGCGTATGCAAACCATGGAGGTCGTCCGTGTACTATTGGCTGTGGGTCAGACCTCTCAACCAATTGGGGACAAATTTCAATGGAATCACGGACAAGTCAAGAAAACACAAGGACAATCATGGACACATTTAAAATATTAGAGCTATTAACTGGAAACATTGACAGAATCAGAGCATATGAATTGATACACATTTTCTGAAGTAAAAGTAGTTTGTGACTCTTAATTATTGTCATTATTCATGAAGTGTAATTTACCACCTTTCCTCCAAATGTCACTAGTTTTAGGAGGGATTAAGAGGGACAGTTAAAATTTGAGTCAAAATCAGGGACGGCCCTGAAAATCAGGGACAGTTGAGAGGTATGCTGTGGGTATGTGTTGCCTCGACACATGTGATAGCTCTACATATAGGGTCTATAGGGCTGCCACCAGTCTGAATGGCCAAAGTGGAACCTGCTCTGTAGAACTGTTAGATGCTCCAGGGCAGAACATACTTACAGCCATGCATAGTACAGAAATATACATATCGGAGCAAATCAAAGCGTATTCTAGCAGCAGTATAGTTGCTTATGCTACTACATATGACATATCGACGTGTCAGGTATACAAGACCTGTAACAAGCAACCAGTACAGACACCTACAACATGAGAAGGTCCCCTAATCAGGACAGTTGCAATGGCTAGAGTATTGTCCATACCACTCAACTTTCCCTGAATGTCAGGTACGTCTCTGAGTTTGACTGAAATTCTAACTGTGTCCTTCTTAATCCCTCCTAAATGTAGTGGCTGTTGAAGGAAAGGTGGTGAATTACACTTACTGACTAATGACAATAAGTAAGAGTTATAAACAACTGTTACTTCAGAATATGTGTATTATGTCATATGCTCTGATTCTGTCAACGTGTCAGGTTAATAGCACTACTTTTGTAAAAGTGTCCCTGTTTTTCATGACCTGTCCCTGATTCTGCAGAAATGTGTCCCTGATTGGTGGAGAGTTCTGGTATTGTCACATGTGATGTGTGATGAGGGACTGTCCCATGCAAAGTGGGAAAGGTGTCACTCCTACAGTCTCCCGTCATGCAATCTGAAAGGTGGTCAACGTGCAGTTGGTATGCGGTAGCATGACTCGGCAGACAGCTGCGTTAACAAACTCAAGTCACATGTCAGCATTGCAGAGTATCGGTTCCCATGTATCAGGCAGATGGGAGCAGATTGTATGAGGAACACGCATATAATATGAGTACGTCACTGGACAGGCCGCCGAGTCCGTACAGTTGAACGGCTGCCGTCGCAAAATGGTTACACATACCCGATACTGTAGTCATGTAGTCTGATGTAATGCACATCACAAGGGATCGCGCACACCCAGTGTGAGTGACAAATGTAAATGGAAATGTCGGAGAGCGAGCGGCTGTAAGCGTGTTTGTCTACCACTATGCCAGTAGTGCCCTGTCAAAGAAATGTGGAGTGTAAACATGTATAAGGTGCTGTGACCAGAGGTCTACAGTGCTTAATACTGTGCAAACCCACGCACAACAGCTCCCACCTGCTGGACTGTGCCTTACCCGGTTTGTATCCAAAGGCGTTGGCCTGTCCGCAAACAAAGAACCGCCCTATACACGTGATGGTAGAAGTACCCTGCACACATAGCTCATGTGAATTAACAATAGACCATGGCATATGTACAGACAATAGACCACAAACACTATACAGCGCAGACATCCAACAGTATAGCAATATACTGGCAGATATATCCAGACCACTGGTGTGTGCATGCCTGGCCGTCCTGTGTTTCAGTATGTGAGCATGCCCAGTATGACTGTTATGCATGTTGTAGACTGACAATACCGTCATGTGTGTGAGCATGCAAAGTATGGTCAACTGTATTGCATGTGTCACATGTCCAGATAGTTAGTACTGTGTTGCTGACCCCTCCATTCTACACAGACAGGTGACATGATGTGTCTGCAGGGTAGCTAATAGTCATGTGGTATTGACAGTTGCTACATGTCTGTATAGCATGGGGGGACATGCAACCACAACCACAGTCCTACACAGCACTGTGGGTGGTGCACTTGACTCTCACATGTGTAGGTGTGATGGGGGAGCACAGCCAACAGTTGTACACATCTGCCGCTACTGTACTGGTCTGCCGGGTACTCCATGTCAGTGTGTGGACCTACCTAAATTGCTGGTTGGAGGGATACAAGGGTATGTCAGTTCCCAGCATTAATTACCAGCACAGTGGTGTTGGACGTCCTATTACACATCCTACATCAAACAGCCTGACCTGCTGTCATCTGTGTGTGTCATAGGGGGTTGGGGTCAGTCATTGGGCATATCCATAGGCCATCGTATATCATTTGTCTGAATTGGTCCACATCTGTCCAGCTGCATGGAATGTGTGTGGGCTGTACGGACACACATGATGGTCAGCCCATAATCTACAGTGGGTTAGGACACCCTGCGTACTACAGCCTACCATTCTGACCCCCATATGTGCTACAGAGGTCATGGTGCCACTATGGATGTGTACTGTCTGCTGCCCTAACATTTGGCCACCACAGTCACTTGTATGCTCACATACATACCAGAGCAATTGGTAAGTACACATTCTAATACAACTGCCACTTGTTAGGTCAATAGACATACCCTGGTTGTGTTACAGACTGGAGGACGGTGCTGGAGTGCTGCCTGTGTCAGATGCACACAGTGCACCTCCCATACATGGCCGAGCACAGGTACTGTCATGTTTGGCATCCATTGTACTGTGTGCTGGTCAGAGAGGGGAACTCCGTGGGTACCTACTGTGTCAGTGCATATGCCTTGTGTTGCCTCTTTGCCAAGGGCAGGTCATACTGTGCACGGGCTGTTGCCGACTTTGCCCTACTCAGGTAGTTCCTTCACCAAGTCACACTGTGCCTGTACAGGCCTTGGCAGTAGTGTTGGGCTGTGTGGCCCTGCCCCATGCTGTTCCTGTTGCAGGATAACATTGTGTAGCATAGCAAATAACATAACAACATGTATGCATGTAGCTTGTGAATACTGCAGAGCCCCAACAGATGTGTCCGGATACCAGAACTGTGAACCGAGCATCCCAAACACATGCACATGTATATGTCTTGCCTGTGCATCCACCTCAGTATGGTGTGAGTGTTCAGGTGTGTGTGCATTGCTGATGGGTGTTATAAGCCACTACACCAGTGTTTACCTAGCATCCCCCACTAGGAGACTGTAGGGGATGTCCACATAGGCATTGGTGTGCTACAGCTGTGTTAGATGCCATATATCGGACACATCACAGCTTCCAGGGCAGACAGCACACACATTCAATCTCATGCCCTGGCCATCGCATAGGGCCTAGCTGTTGGAGGGTATGCCCCTGCACTGACTGTAGGCCCTACCCTGCTCCCCAGGTGGTGCTACATGTGCGGGCTATAGCACCCAGTACCCCAGGGTACTCATCCATGTGTTTGAACAGAGTCATATTGCTGGTCCACTAATCACGTGTGTGGAGGACCTGTACGTGCTCACTAGCATGTGTTGACATGGCATCTGTGAACTGGTGCAGTACTCTGGATGCAGATGCCTGTGAGATACCCATGATATCCCCAGTTGTGCTGTGTGAGGTACCTGTGGCTAGTACACCTAGGCCAACACATCCCATGGTATCCACTGTGATGCTTTCCCCTCGGCCTGTTTGATGTGTTAGGCACAGGTCAACAAGCTGCTGTAGGAGGTCTCTGTCCACCCCATAGTGCTCCAACATCCCCAGCCCATGTAGACCCTGGTAAGTCACCCTCGGTCTATAAAGTGTTATGTTTGTCACCCCAGTAAGGATTGTTCGGCAGCATACACATCCGCACTGCCACAACCTCCTGCACATGTTGGTATATGTTGCCTGCTGCAGCCCGTGTCATTTGGTTGGACTGTGTCGTGAAATGTCCCTGCAGGTATACACCGGTGGTGTAGAGTGTGGACGAAACATGTGTGTATGCTGCTTGCTCGCATTAATGTACTGTTCATGTGCGGGCTGGCCATGTCATCAGCTGATTGTGCTGATCAACACCTGTTTGTGCAGCCTGTACACCCTGACTACCTCACCACTGCTGTCATCCCTCCCAATGTCACCAGGCAGGTATAGACACACCCCCTAGCTTAGGTTTGCTAAGGTAGGAGCAGTCCCGAGGCACAGTTCTGCAATGTACATACAGTATGCCTGACCCCCTCCCATGCTGTCAACTATATGCGAGACCTGCACCTGGCTGACTACACATATACACTCCAGGGACCAGCAGCACACCCTGGTGATAAATGTGATACACCATAGTCAACCTCATCTGCATAGTATAGTCTTCTAATGAATAGTTATATGACCCATACCGAATCTCCAACATATTAACCACTGCTCTGTGTCATGCAGATCCACACACAACTGGCAACAGGTGCCTTACCATCACCAGATTTGATATCCCATGGTCTTCCCAGCAACAAAATAACCAGTGTCTACAAGACTACAACCCGTGGCCCTGCACACCACAGACGATGTGCATTAACACCACACCATGGCAGATATACATAGATCCCAGGTTATCACGTACAGATCATCCAGCACAAATAGTCAATAGTGCTGATGTCCCTAGACATATGTTCACATCTATGTTCACCTCTACATCTACATATATCACATATATTATTTGTAGACATATATACATGTACATATATATATATATATATATATATATATATATATATATATGTATATATACATACACACATATACATGTACACACATATGTAGATATGGCATTTATATCACAACATAGAACCACATGACAGCAATGCATTAGACAGGAATGGAAAGGAAACTACATGTGCCACCTGCATCATGTAGTGTTGTTAATATCAAGGCACGTGTGTTATGTTGCGTCACATGGGTCAGACCGTAGCAAGGGTAAGAGTAGGGCTGCTGACAGTTACTCATCAGACCTATTGGCGACTGTATGTGTTGACAACCCAGTGTCTTGGCAGAATATGCGGGCTGTGGACACTAAATAGGTCAGCAACAAAACAAACTGGACACATCCTGCAGCTAGCCACCCACAGATACCAACACATACGCTATAACTGCCAAACACACACCTGCCATGCCCTGGAATCGAGCATCTACATGTCTAGTCTACCACACTACAGCATTATGCAGTAACAGAATGCACTACCGAGTTCCGGCATCACTGCACTCCCACAGGCATACTTCTAGGCGGATGACATCATCCGCAAAGGCAAAGACGCCGATAGGGAATGTATGTGGTGTGAGCCATCTAAAAGCATTACTCTGTCCCCAGGCTGCTGGAAACACACACACACACACACACACACACACACACACACACACACACACACACAGAGGCAGACACTTGGCAGGGCTGGGAGTCAAACATACACCTAACTACCTTATCACACTACAGCATTACGCAGTTACAGAACGCGCTACTGAGATTACTGAACACAGCACTCCCAGAGGCATACTTCTAGGTGGATGACATCATCCGCAAAGGGAAAGACGCCGATAGGGAATGTATGTGGTGTGAGGCATCTAAAAGCATTACTCTGTCCCCAGGCAGCTGGAAACACACACACACACACACACACACACTTGGCAGGGCTGGAAGTCAAACATACACCTAACTACCTTATCACACTACAGAATTACGCAGTTACAGAACGCGCTACTGAGATTACTGAACACAGCACTCCCAGAGGCATACTTCTAGGTGGATGACATCATCCGCAAAGGGAAAGACGCCGATAGGGAATGTATGTGGTGTGAGGCATCTAAAAGCATTACTGTGTCCCCAGGCAGCTGGAAACAGACACACACACACACACACACACACACACACACACACACACACTTGGCAGGGCTGGGAGTCGAACATACACCTAACTAATTTATCACACTACAGCATTACGTAGTTACAGAACGCGCTACCAAGATTACTGAACACAGCACTCCCAGAGGTATACTTCTAGGTGGATGACATCATCCTCAAAGGCAAGGATGCCGATAGGGACTGTATAGAGAGTGAACAGTCTGAAAGCATATTACTGTCCCAAGGTAGATGTAGACAAACACACGGCAGTGGTGTGATTGGGGCAACTAAATATCTACGGAACACTACAACAACACTACATAGATACGGGACGCGCCACAGACAGTACACCCTTCAAGACAGTCAACCAGTGTGTTCAATGTAGGCATCCATCGTGACGTTGAAAATGGACATCTGTTGCCTGGATGACCACCATCGCTATACAGGATGTCAGTGGCCATGCCCATACACAGAGGCACATCACCGACACAAGGTGTCACTGGGCATGCCCACACGCTTAGTATCACACGACCATTTGGAATGTACTGTGTGTCCATCTACACAACAGCGTACTGGGCATGCTCACACACTTAGCAGTTGCAAAGGGCCGTCTTGCATGCACACAGATTCTAAATATGGAAGGGCGCAGTTTGGAATGTACTGTGTGTCCATCTACACAACGGCGTACTGGGCATGCTCACACACTTAGCAGTTGCAATGGGCCGTCTTGCATGCAAACGGATTCTAAACACGGAAGGGCGCAGTTTGGAATGTACTGTGTGTCCATCTACACAATGGCGTACTGGGCATGCTCACACACTTAGTTGCAAAGGGCCATCTTGCATGCACACGGATTCTAAACAAGGAAGGGCACAGTTTGGAATGTACTGTGTGTCCATCTACACAACGGCGTACTGGGCATGCTCACACAATTAGCAGTTGCAAAGGGCCATCTTGCATGCACATGGATTCTAAACATGGAAGAGCGCAGTTTGGAATGTACTGTGTGTCCATCTACACAACGGCGTACTGGGCATGCTCACACACTTAGCAGTTGCAAAGGGCTGTCTTGCATGCACACAGATTCTAAACATGGAATGGAACAGTATGGTGTTACTGTCCCCATGTACATGAAGGCCACTCACATGTACTGACCAGTACACACTCAAGAGCCATCACAGATGTCTCAGGTGCAGATCACAGAGGTACACACCACAGTCTACAATGTAGCCCTCAGACATCACCATGTCGTTGAACCAACAATACACAGCCGTACATTACCACAACACCGTGTGACTCATGACCAGTGGACTGTACATAGGTCTACTGTAACTGTGCAGACTACACATGTACCGACAGGGTTCCATCATGTGTTATGCATTGCAATGATACCACTGTACATAACCAGGTCGGCTCTACACATACCAGAGGCCCTGGGTCTTACACAGCTGTGACAGATCACTGTCGCTGTACACCAAAGAACACACATTTGGATATGACGTACATGTAATCACAGTGGATATGTGCATGGACCACACACACAACACATATGTACATAGCATAGCTTTTGCTGTCCTCCATGCAGACAAGTGGCTACAGCAATCACAAACATGCAAATGGAAGGTGGGCCCATGGCTGTTGAATGCTAACAGTACATGAGGTAGCAATGTTGACCGAGGACACATTCCCTCTGTACTAGTTAACCATGACACCCATCATATCATACAACAGTCCATGTGTTATGTATGTCATCACACATGTCCACCAATTGCAATGCATACAAACATGGCTACATGACAGGCATGTAGGACCAACACACATGTACAATTTGTAGTGTCCATGCAGCTACGATGCATGTACAGTAGCTGATGTATGTAACTCATCTGTGCCCAACTACAACATGCAGTTGCAATGCAGCCCTATCATTGACACCTGTATATGGTGACATACTGACAGTACGGTAGGATGTACATCAGGTATGGATGGATGTGTGTACATAAAGTGGTGATCCACCTGTGCAGATGGATATTTGCCGAGCACGGCTCACAGGTGTGTCACACGCCATCCTACCATTAGATGTGCAAACAGTACGCTATGTTACTGTTACTTGATGGTGAAGACATAAAACCTACACAGCGGTCAGGTGTTACTGACTGTAAGTCACTTGACACCTGTAACACTTACATCCTCCTGTGTGCATATAGCAGCACAATTGCCGGACGTAGCGTTGGTGCACATAATGCGGCCAATACTGCTGCATGTCTGTCAGACGTATCATCATTTAGCAGGTGTATCATTCACAGTACTGCCATGGGTGTTTGCTTGTGTGACCATATATGCCACATGTGGTGGGGAATACATCCCAATTGTTACACACCCCTGTACACTGTTGTAGAGATCTGTAAATACTGCAGTGTGGAAAGCATGACGTAGGCAGGGGTGGTATGTGTATCACACACATATCAGCTATCCATATGTGAATGACATTTGTGGTCTCCACAGTGTGTGTGTGTATGTATGTATGGCTGTCTGGTGCATGGAGTGAGGGTGTATGCTACCATACAGAACACACAGGATCCCTAACCCCTCATGGTGATGCAGTCTACTACCCTGTTGATGCCATTGGCCTCAGCCGTACTGGCTACCTGTACATGTTCTTTCTCTGTGTCGCATCATGTGGGTGCACAGTACTGTGAGGGTGATGACCACATAGGCAGGGGTCCTCACCTCAACACTATGGGGTGTGCATTATAGTGTTGTTGACCCTGTGAGTGTGGGCATGTTCCTGTAATGTGACAGGGTATTACTGCTACACACTGAGGCCTCATGCTATCAAGTGGCTTCTAACGTTATCATCGGCTGGACCGCTGTGTACAATCCCTGCACCATGTCAACATACCTGTGATGTGACCTGGTATGGATGTCACGTCTCTAGCCACTGTAGCCCATTAAACTGCCCACATGCTTCTGGATCAGTATATGTGTGGACATCTGTGGTATGTTAGCCTTTCCAACAGTCAGGTTGAGGCCACGTATAGCATGCTGATATTGCCATACATGCCTGTGAGTACTCCACAGTTACACATGGGAGACTGCAAACATTGCTACCTGTAGGCACATGCAAGTAGACCATAAGGAGGGAACCAGGGCATCATTACCAACATGCTGTTACTGTTGTTACCGAGACACATACTGTGAACATATAACAATGCATGCTAAACCTGTACTACATGGTATGTCTGGTGCGTGTCAACAGTACACAACTAATGTAATATACACTTCTCTCACTATTCTTACACAAGTAATGTAATATACACTTCTCTCACTATTCTTACACAACTAATGTAATATACACTTCTCTCACTATTCTGTTCACCCTGTGCATCAGACCATTTGAGCATGTCCCTGCACCGATGGTGTGGATGACAGGGATGCAGCACAGGCTTCATCATATGCACAGGGTGATAATGTTTGCCAGGGGCATAGGCTGCACCAATGTATGACATCATGTGTGTGTGGGTAAGGGCCGGTGATATGATTGGACATGTCTGTTCAGTATGCATGTGGGTGTTGTGGTGCCCTACAGATGTGTTTGCTGTGTGCGTGTATGTGTGCACACAGTTCTGCCTTTTGTGAGGCCTACACAGGGGTATTATTGACAGCTCTAGATTGTACAGACCAGGTTGTACAGCTCTCTGTGTCTGGCCATGGCCACGTGACCTGTGCCTGCCATGGGCACTACCAGGCGGAGGTACAGATTGGCTACTGTCCAACGACACATGTCCACTGGAACAGTGTCCCCACTGGGAACGTACAGGGCCACGTCCACGTGGCCTGCTGTGTCCTGGTGTGGACAGTGCAGCACCAGCTGCACTGCTACTGCTACCAGCACTATGGGAGCGGGTATGTGAGGTGGCACGCTCACATTGACCTGCACTAGGTGGTGTAGCAGGCCTATGTCCACGTGGCCTATGCCTCACTCCTACCAGATGTTCCAGCACAGACAGCTCACGCTGGCAGATTGCCATGCCATGGTCAAGGATTCCGACCATGTCACCCAATCGCCTGTCCAGAACATCAGCAATCTGCTGTTGAGCATTTGCCAATGCCTGGATGTTGTCATTTAGGGTATGGATAGCAGCCCTCTGCAGCCTCTGCCCTTCTCTGTTCTGCCATTCAGCACGTGCCTGTGCTGCCATTACAGTCTGGAACATGCATCTGGTGATACCAGCTGCTGCGCTCTGTCCTGCAGGTGCATGTCTGCCAGAGGTCCTCCTACGAGCAGCACTGGCCACATGCCTGTGCGGCACATCTGCAGTCATTACACTGACACCATGGTGTGGAGACACACCTTCTGTAGCCACCACACGTTCCTGTTCCACGCTAACAGACGCTGACTGTCCTTCCTCTATGCCCACTGGTGGTGCGGTATGTGTTGGCAGCAGGACTGTGTGCGGGGAAGAGGGGGACATAGCTGGGATGGCAACCATTGGCACAGATTCAGCCCCTGACAACCCTGCCTGTACCTCGTGCATATGTTCATCACTGCTAGTATCTGTGGGGACACTAACATCAGATGGACCGCAGGAGGGTAATGCACTTACATCACCTGTGAATGCAAAGAAAGTCTCTAAATTACAATAGACACACACACTCACACAGACACACACAGTCACACGGACACACACACACACACAGACACACACACAGACACACACACACGCACACACACACACACACACACACACACACACACACACACACACACACACACACACTTACACAGACACACACAGACACACCGTGCATGTGATTTGACAGACGGCATGCAGCATGCATGTGATACAGCAGACAGCATGCAGCTCAGACATTAATAGTGTTAGTTAGCATACCTCCCTGGGGTGCACACTACAGCAAGCAGGTGTCATATCAGTAGCCATGCAGTTCACACAATCATGGTAGTATGCATGCATCCCTGTGATACACCATGTGGACCAGAACAGGATAACAGTACACATGGCTGATGTGACCTTGACATGTAATCTGCTGATGTGTGCATTAACATGCATACATGTCTGACACAATGGTGTCCTGACATATGTACAGCATCGTAATGGGCATCACATTGCAGTGTTGTCTGTATGCCCTACAGATAGAATGCATGTTTAGTAAATGTGCATGAGCATGAAAGGGTAGTGTGAGCCGTCTACATTGCTATACAGTGTGAAGTACAGGCACTGTGCCATTGCATGGCATCATGAGGCATGTATATTGCTATACATTGCATAATATGTACACATTGCATAGCCATAACTGCATGCATACCCATGACATAACTGGATTGTGACCCACGATGCTGAGGTGTATACACACAAAACCATGCTGTGTCATGTGACAGGTCACTGGAGGACCAACACATGACACCCCTGCACAACTACTACAGAGTCTTAGCTGCCTGGCAACCATGTCCAGACATAGCAGACTTGTCAATTCACCATGTCCCACATGACATTGATATACCACACACACGAGGTGCACAGCTAACAGTGATGTCCTACAGCAGCAAGGGAAATGTACAGCATCTGTGGCCTGATGTGGTGTCAATGTCTGTGGAAGCTGTACAGGTGACTACTTTCATGCTATGACACAGTCATGATGTTCAACACATCTTATATGGTAGACTTCAGTGACACCTCCACTAGCTGTGCACAGGCTTTTAGGATGTCCAGTGTACCACATCAACTGTATAATCAGTCAACTAAGGCTATAATTGGACCATGTGTGGACAATGTGCAACAGGGTGTACACATCACATCTACTGTGTGGCTACGTGTCTCTGGCCATCCCCCATGGCCATGTGTGCACATGTGTTGGCCAAATGTGTGTGATGGCCATCTATCTCACATGTCTGTGTTGTCCCATATGACATACACCCATAGATGTCAGATATGCCACCATCCACAGGGCTATGCTGACAACGGGTTGTATGTTCGGTATGTGGGGTATGGGTTATGGGATAGTGTGACAATATTGCAGCCAGAACACTACGTGTCTGGGACATGTCAGATGGCACATCACAATGTGTGCACCCATTGCAGGGGCATATAACACAATGGTGACTCCTGTGGGCTGCCCATATCACAGCTCACTGTGTGGTACTGTTTGCATACCACACATGTTGTTCCAATGTATAGTACATATGTCCACACATGTAGCAATGACAAATACTGTGGTTTCATGTCAGTGTATCTTTTCATTTGTATATATTGCACATGGGTAGCCAGTGTGAATGATGGGTGATGCGACCTGTATATCATGACTGGACCGAACATCAAGTGTACAAGTTTTAACTGGCCACATGGCGAATAGATCTATGCTTTAACATGCCTGATACTGATGACAGTCTCACCTGCAATGGAATGATGTCTGTGCGGCACACCAGAGGTACCTGTATAGGGGTGACACAGCAGTTTGAACATTATCATTGACTGTATGACAGCCACCGGGTGCACTGTGCATGTTAACACATTCGCCTGTACAATAGCATATAGTATGCACATGTGTGCATACACAGGGTAGCATACTGTAGTATGCAGCATGTGTGTCAACATACCTTGCATATGACGTTACATTACATAATGTACAGTGACACATGCAACTAAATGGGATATAATAGTCATATGTGCAGTACTGACTTACCAGGCAACTCCAGGATCATTGGTTGGGAGACACCCACCTCCACGATGGCAGCTAGTGTTTGTGGATGCTGTTCTGAGGGTGTCCCCAGACTGGCCAGTAGCTCCTCGGTGTGTGTGAGTGGGGGCTGGGTTGGTGGCCCACCACCTGTTCCACCTTGTTCCCTGGCGATTGCAGTGGCACACTGTTTTGCATGTCATATCAAGTCCGTGCAGTGCCTGCGCACCTGCAGGTAGGTGCGGTTATGGCCACCCACATCATTCACCCTCCTACGAAGATCCTGCCACAGGTCGTAACACTGCTGGGCATGCTGTGGCACATGGCTGAACAACACCTCATCATTCTCATGGAGGTATGGGATGAGGACATCATCCTCCTGGTGGCTGCATGCTGGCAGGTGTGTACGAGGCATTATCTGTAAGACATAATAATGGTGACAGGTCACAGTATCAGAGATGTAAAGAGATACTGCTGCACATACATTTCTAGGAAATCTAGTACATCTGCACAGTTATCTTTGCAGATCTCTATGACACTGACATGACTGACATGTTTGTGTCACACACGTAACACCCATTATGCATTGGATATCATCACCATATATGTGTGTCACCTTATTACATTGTTCATACTCCATGTGTATGCTGTCTTGATGTGGGCATGTCTGCTTGCCTGCACTGGTGTTCTTACCTATCAGCACATGCCTGGATGTGTCCATGGTAATGTTGTTGACCTTGATGCGGTGTATATGTCACATATCAACACATACACTGCCTTAATGGACTTGAGCAGTGACAATGCACACATATGCATGGAAACCTTTACATGGATGTGTTTTGCCATATACAGCTACACGGCACTGTACAGCTGTTCAACATCCTGCCACGGATCGCCTGTGTTTCACATGTGATAGACATGGGACAATGGCTAGTCGGACGTCATTCACAGGGATGGTTATCAACTATAGCATGTACGGGCAAGGTTTCCTAGCTGTATACGACAGCCATTTTGCCACCGCGAGGTGCATCACTGCCACATTACTGATCCAGACAGTTGATACTACATCTACCATGTGGTCATCACACCATGTATGACAGAGATGACATGTGCAGCTTTGATGGACAGGGTTGCATGGTATGGCGGGAGTATGTCACATGTATGGCACAGGGATCTGTCCATCATGTGGCGATCCTAGTAGTAGGATGGTGGCTGTTCATGATGTATGTCTTTCAGATCAGGATATGGACATGTAGCATGTCCAACATCATAATATAGCACATGTCTTTATGCAAGATAGACAGCATGCTGCATAGTGGAGGTGAGGATTGTGAAGGCTGGTATCGCCCATCCACACATGGCCAATACCCCTTAAAGGTGATATGTGATCCAATATTGGTCACCCGAGTGCTGTGTATGCCTGTCCAATGATCTCCATGCTCATGGATGGCACCCTGTCATGACATGTGTACCTCGTATGACTACCTAAGGGGCCTGGAGACGTCACCAACTCAGGTTAGGTGAACTGCACAGCACCATCCCTTACACAGTGTCCATAATGCTGACCGCAGCCTAGGTGGTAGTTAATGGGTACAGGAATATTCACCTAGCGGTGACAATGCTGATATCATCTGTCAGAATGTGCACATATGTCACACACCTCACCCACAAAGCCCATTCTGTATATTGTTCACAATACTGAGACAGTTATTGCTCATAGGTCATGGCCATTCACATCCTTACATACACAGATGCCTCACATTTGTATGTGTGGTATGGGCTACAATGAGGGTGGAGTACAACACATTAACCCTGTTTTACTGTAGCTGGCACTGGTGTGATATGCACATGTCACTCTGGCACCTTTTGTAGTGTTGATTCTGTCAACAGACCACTGGTAGAACACTCCTGTGACATACGAAGGTATATGTGGTCAGACATCCGTACTGTCATGTACATCTGTACTGCTAACATCTACATTGATAATGGTTCATGGACTTGCATACCATACTCAGCAGGGTAATAGTGCGGTGCCACCAATTATGACTGTCACCACTTGTGGGTTGATATTATCCAACACCCTATCTGTATTGTATTTTCATGCTGAGCACTTGTTCAGAACTTGTGAGCACTTCATGAGCTACTGATTAATATAGCACCCATTCCACACCATTTCTCACAAGTACACTGTTTGTCCTTACATTTCCAGCTTGCTTACAGTACAACAGCTGTTGTACACACATAACTCACATATCTTGTGAGACATGGTTGTATATATAGGCATGTCCAACTGTCACGTACCAGTGCTATTGCCTGTCTATATGATGAATATGTCGTAAATGTGGCAATAGAGCAATTGTCTCATGTACACAGTCAATGCTCACCTCCCAACCTACGATACTACAGCCTGTGGGAGATAAGTAAAATGCCAAACCAAACAGAACAAGTCCAAAACCACAAAGGAGGCAGCGAATTGAAGAAATCCAAACCAAACCAAATGAAAGAAATCCAAACCAGGGCAAATAGCGTACTAAAAATTTATTGTCCCCTTTCGTCCAGTAGACTTCATCAGAATAACAGCATACTAAAAACTCAAGCTTTAAATACACTTCTAACAAATAATTAACACATAATTGACAATTAAAAAACTGGTAAATTACCTCTCATTAAACCTACAGTGTCAAGTTTCAAGTGAAAAAGAAAGTAGTATCACTACTCTTATTAATGTAAAGTTTACGGTATTTCAAAAAAAATTTAACATTAATAGTTTCATTTAAACCGGGAGGCGTATTTGATTTTAAGTTAATCTGCCAGATAGTCTCCCTTTGTTCTAAATAATTTTTAAAATCACCACACCTTAAATCAGTACAGCAAACTTCTAAAACTGAAAATAAAAACTTCTGGAAGGTGGAACAATTCACAGAATGTTTGTACAAGGCATTGGTATTATCCTTGTTCTTAATACTATAAAGGTGTTCCCTGATCCTGGTTTTTAAACACCTGGTTGTCATCCCCACATAAAAGGCAGGACAGGCAGTACAAAAACTGATGTAAACAACCCCCTGGGTGTTGCAATTGACAAAACCAGGCACTGTCAATGTTTAAATGAAACTATTAATGTTAAATGTTTTTGAAATACCATAAACTTTACATTAATAAGAGTAGTGATACTACTTTCTTTTTCACTTGAAACTTGACACTGTAGGTTTAATGAAAGGTAATTTACGAGATTTTTAATTGTCAATTATGTGTTAATTATTTGTTAGAAGTGTATTTAAAGCTTGAGTTTTTAGTATGCTGTTATTCTGATGAAGTCTACTGGACGAAAGCGGACAATAAAGTTTTAGTACGCTATTTGCCTTGGTTTGGATTTCTTTCATTTGGTTTGGTTTGGATTTCTTCAATTCGCTGCCTCCTTTGTGGTTTAGCCTGTGGGAGAAGCACATATGCAGCCCTGCTGGGGATAATGCTGTCACCTACCCTGACAGAACCTGACAATCATGTGGGGATGTGTAACATTCGCAACACACCCCACTCATCACATAGTCTCACAAGATCTCCACCACCACAGGCCACACATACGAGTACAACTTGTGCAGTACCTCTCCATACTCTGTGTAGGCACCAAAGGCAGTCCCCATCACCAAACACAACAACAATAACTTATAGCCCACAGACTCATGTGTGCCCATCACATACAGACAAAAGGGTGTTATAACATGCACAACACACCTGTCATAGGTGACTCTGTAGGCGGTCACACTGATGTTCCACTCAGCAGGCTACACAAGGCGATAGTCGCATACATCTTGCTGTCAGGTAACTGGTTCTGCAACATAACCTATGCACCCATGCCACACCTCACCAGGTACAATTTGACTGTCATTCTCCATGTTAGTGTGACTGCCCTGAGATGCAACTTCACAGACTACGTGTGCAGGGACATGCAATAGCTCACCGGTCTTGTAGCCCTGAAGATATGGGCCAAGCCCTGGGGAGCATTATGCATTCATCCGGACCTGTTACCACTGTACAACAACTGACTGTGTCACTTCAACAGTTGCCTATGCTTCTGCTTTCATTCCACAGGCATCTGGTATCTGTCCGCTTTGACTGACATGGTCAACAAAACACGATGCTTTGGCACAGATGACCTGCACCTGTCAGCCCTGGAAGTACAGATAACATGTAAACTCTTGCTGCTTCTATACTGCCTGTCTTGCACAGTTTCCAATAACATTCACCACCAGAACGGGAACAGGCAAGCAAAACATGGGGTCATGTGATCTTCATCTCTGACGCATGCAGGCAAGGCACTCCTTATAATGGACCACTTCAATATCTCTGCAGTGACTGGAACCTGCCTCTAGGCTCTGCAGAGCACACCTGCAATGACAGGTTATACACAGACCATACCTTTCAGTCATGTAACCTGGACCGGCACACCCACGGCTGAGGTGTTCCCATATTCCACTATGTTGTACATACATCCTGGCAAGTTACTTAGCACAATGCATCAGAGGTGCTCCACGTGCAACTAACTGTGGCCAGAACTGCTATACACATTGTAACAAGCTACGGATTCAACAACATACCCCACAGTTACCAGGCCTCATTTCTTGGTGTACTGGACAGTAGGGTTCAGACAGGTACTACTGATGTGAGACTGACACTACCCCACACTTAACTGGGATAGCCACTCATGTACCGACACATTAGGCCAACGCTGTCCGGGATTCATAACCTCCACTCGGCTGGATCAACCCATACACACCACCTCCAAGACCAACAATATCCTTGACATGGACACTACCAACATGTGACTGGTGTTCCACACCTGGGGTTATCCCCTCGTTGGTGGATTCCGAACATATGCTGATCACCCTTGTTATCCATATCCCGGCACCACACCCTTCACGGCGTACACAGTACAAGAGTACTACAATGCCTACTACAGACGTCTTATGACAGAAGTAGTTAACATCATGACACCCGTGCAGATGGACAATGCACATACAAATGCTGAAACATACCCCAGTGCACTTCATTAGCACTTACATGACTGCATGGATCATGCTATTTCACACAGAGCCATGATGGTACCCACCAGATAACGGACGCCACTCTGGGGGTCCAGTTCCATGGACATAATTTACAACAACAGGTGGAGGCTGTTGCAAAGTGGAGTACAATCCCATGGGTGGGGTAGCTCACTGGTCAGCCTCAGTAGGGCTACAGGATCCCTCATCATATACTCCGAAACTAGCTACGTAAACATTACTGCAACACATTCCAAGGCATTATGGAGATATGTCAGTAGTCAATGGCAATACCCACATCTGCTCTGACATACAACAGTTACTCAGGAACATTACAGAACCAGGTGATGTTGGCAACATGCTGGCGGATGGGTTCAATGCTAACATTACACCCTCTCACTCCCTACAGGGCCACAATCCATGCAGGGACATTGCGGTGTCCCTGTGGTCACACCTACACAGTACTAACCTGCACTCTATATGGCCTGGAACACTGGCCCCATGTGACCGTCCAACATCCCAGGCTGTGATTTACACAAACCTCTGAACGACATGTCTCCCTACTTGGCCACCATATTCAGTAATAGCCTTGTATCAGACATTGTGGCCCCTGAATGGCACACAGCAACAGTTATCACACTCCACACAGGTGGCGCCACAATGCACGAGGGGGACTATTGCCCTATACACCTGACTGGACTGTTCTGCAAGGCTATGGGGCACATCATCATGGAAGTCATTCACAGAGACATTGGTGGGCTCTGGTCCTTTGATGCCACCCAGGTTGGACTTGTTAGGGCCAGAGCATGGCTCCTACACCTGATGGACTTCTTTGATACAGTTACCAGGGTAGTTGATGATGGTAAGGGGGCCCACACAGCCTACATTGTCCTCTCATTACCTTTCAGCACCGTTCTCCATTCTGGTATTGACAACATACACATCCACCTGCACATCGACCCCTATGTCTCAGGATGTTATGCAAAGTGGCTCACGGACAGGACACACACAATGAGGGTAGCATACCATAGTACCTACTGTATTTCAGTTACACTTGGCGTACCACAGTCCTCAGTCATAGGGCCCCTCATGTTCGGTATATGCTTCCTGAGGTACAGGCTAGCATAGAGGGACTTTCCCTGCCTAGCTTTGCAGACAACTGCATACAAAGCACCAAGATTGATCCACCAGCTGATACTGACTCCCTCTGTAAGGGTGTCACTGTGACGGATACCTGATATCAATATCATAGCCTCAAGCTGCATGACACAAGGTGCATGAACATCCCCTTTGCATTACACCATTCACCCACTGACTATCACATAGGTGGTAGTCCCCTACATACATGTCACATTGTACATGATCGTAGTACACACGTATGTCGCACCCACTCCTTTGATAACCATATTGCCACTGTGGTGTGGATATCCTTCTACGTGGCCACACTTATCTGTACTGGGTTTGTAGCTGGAACATAGGCACCCATTGTACCTCTGAACTCCAGACATATACACACATTCAAGGGTACAACACCCTGTTTAGGGTGTACCTTACACAACAGCTACGGCTTTACATACCACAACATTAACACGCCATGACGTTTATTGAGCTCCGACAGTTGACGTATGCGGCAGAACGATGGACACCACTTCTGTACACATTTGCATACTACATACTCAGGGGTGACCTCCACTGAACAGACAGGGCCCATATCCACAACAATTTTCATGGATATACTCCACATAAGCGACATAAGCAAAAGCTACTGTCAGCAACATGCTCATGGATATGTGCACACACTCACCGATGAGTGGGATGTGCTTGAGGGTTACATACCCAAACCAGACACTCACCATGCTTTGGAACATGATTCCTATGTACATCACGCAGTGACACTCAGTAGCACTGTTCATGTGATACCTCACTTGGTGGATGGGAGACACATGTACGCCAGGGATCACTGCAGTGGCTGTACTGTGCAGAGGTGCAGGTAACACATGGCTCTGCTGTTCACAGACAGGACACTACCCTAGAGAGCTGCTGCTGGTGTGAACACTGTAGTTGAGCTTACACATAGACTTGCCAGACTGCATAGTACCCCACTATGAACCTATGAAGCTATTACATGTCCTTTGTGCATGGTTAATTCAGTAGCTCTTCCATTTAGATTAGCTATCATGCTATTACAGTGTCCCGTGAATACAAGCCATATGTATCCTGTTATTGTATATTGTACATGCCAATAGACGATACCTTTGGTATGCATGATATGCCTGTTATGCTGTGTAGAATATCTGACATATCTACCTACAATACTGTACATTACACATATTTTACATAGTATCCCATAATGCAAAGCATACTTGCACAGCGGGACCACCTTAGACATGTCATTGTTGTTATATGCCCATACACATGCCTACTGTGACAGTATATCAACATATACTATCCCCTACTATGGTGTGTACTTGTTGGACATACCCTACCACTGATGGCGGGTGGTATGGAATTGTTCTGTTTAAAGCCCTCATGTAGCATGATGTTTACCTTGTGGCCCACTGCAGGACACACAATTTCTACAAGCGTTACTATGCTCAGCAAAACATCACTACATTATACCTTTTCCCACTTTATGCATTGCGGACACTTTTAATTAATACAAAACAGGCTATACATACACTAACATAATTAATACAAAACAGGCTATGCATACACTTACATACCGAGTGTTCTACATACCTTGTTATCATTCTGGACTTTCGTGACTATCTCTCTTACACTGTTTAAACAGTTCTATGGTATGAGCATACGGTTTGAATGTCTGGCAAGTCATCCTTATATACGTCTATACCTGTAACATGTGGTTTCCTGCCAATTGGTGTTCCTGAGTGACTTATTATTTGCACATCAGCTGTGCAGCTACTCCATTCACCAATTACGAGGCAACAGTGGGGTATAATTGAATTCTCCACTTGGGCATTGCCCATTTGCCCTACCTTCGGGGAGACGGCCTGTATTGTGTTTTGTTGTGAGTAATTGCAACTGTTATGTGTAGAGACACAGATAGTTTGGATTCATGTCCCCCGTGGATTGTGTGTGACGGCTAGAGTATGTAGTTTTACATGTGAGTGTACCTGTCATCCCAACTGTCTGATAAGGGACTATTGCAAAGAAAACCTGTAACATCGCCGTTTGTTCCATTATACAATGGCTACGATTTCACATGGTGCCTTTAAATGTGTCTCTCACAAGGTATGTTAACGCTTCTGCAGATGTAATTGACTGACTGGATGTTTGTGCTGTAATAATAGGTATAATGTAGTGATGTTTTGCTGAGCATAGTGACGCTTGTTGAAATTGTGTGTCCTGCACACTCTGGGCATTTTTTTCTGGCTATACTGCTCAGACAAGCTCCACGTGGGTTTACAGAGTGGTCCTAGCAGCAAGGAACTCGAAAAAGCGACTACCTTCTGGATTTAAGTATCTTTGCTTTTTTTTCACTGGAAATAGCTTCTGTTGCTTACTTTGAACTAGCCTGAACTGTTTTTTTTTACTGATTACTGCATTTATTTTTAAATCTGCACTTAAAGTTACATTTAGTCGAATTTAATCGAATGTTTGCTTGTTTGTTTGTTTAATTTAACTGTGGAGACTGCCCACTAAAGTGTGCTAGCCTGTGTAACTAATTTATCACTGTCTCTGCATTTTCTGTGTGTTTCTACAAAAAATACAAAAAAACCCAAAAAGATAATCCTTGTTTTCCTGCCTTTCTCGACTAGTTTAGACCAGTATACAGGCATTGCTGTATTCTGGGCTGTGGTGTAGTTCCTGTGTTGTCCATTACCTTACTTGGATAGAAGGAAGTTTCTTTGCTCACCAGTGGGAGTGGGGAGCCTTGAGCAGCCTACCTGTCCTTGGGGGAAGTGACCTCAGCACAAGAAGCTGTAGTAATTGGTTGTTTGGGACCATTCCTAGCTCTTTTGTAGTTCACTGCTTAAAATCAGCATTTGCACAGCTTTGCGCGGTCGTGCGCATAGCGCAGTGCCGGTTAAACAAGGTTAAACTTGGTTAAACAAGGTTAAACTTTTTCTGGCTCCGCCCAGTCTGCTGTTCAATTTTTCCCTTAGAACTGTTCTACTTGCAATCTAAACAGCCTATACTCTATCTGAAAAGCTCGGCACTTGCTCCTAAAGCATTTTTTACACAGGTAAAGCACTCTTAAACAAAAGAAAGTACTTCATTCACCTAAATTCTGTTGAGTACCCATTTCCCTATAGGTAATTTCTGACTCAGTTACACAGCAATCTTTTTCACTATTTCTAGCATGTCGAAGGGTCAGTTGCTGGCGTCCTCTCCTGTTCAGCTGGTGAATCTGGGAATCTTGAGGCAATGTTACAATTGCCTCATGTACACAGACAACCCTCTCTTCCTCCCAACAAATACAAATATATGCGAGAGATGCAATTATATAGCTAAACTGGAGGCTGAGCTCTCTCAATTCAGTACTGGCAAGACCAGTCAGGAGGAGAAGGTAACCACGCACACCACAAACCCAGTCTCACATAGAACTATCACAACTGCAAACCAAACACATAAACACACAAAACATACTGGAGGCGCTGATTAAAATCTACCAAAACAACAGAGGCCTCCAAAGCAGACACCCAAGCAACCACCACCTCAAGACACAGCACATGCAACACATAGTTCACAAAGTCAGTGTGCTAAACAGTCACAGCCCTTAAGGCCAAACAACATGCCAGACACACTTGTAATAGGTGACTCCATAGTCAGACACACTGACGTCCCGCTCACCAGACTGAACAAGGAAAAGGTCACAGTAAGCTGCCTGTCGGGAGCTAGAATCCGCCACATAACACAAGCACTCAGGTCACTCCACAGCAAATACAAATATGACTCAGTCATTGTACATGCCGGTGTGAACGACCTGAGACGTACCTCCCTGGACTACATGAAAAGAGACATAGAGGAGCTCTCTGATTATGTAGCCCAGGCCGGTATGAACCTGACCCTGAGCAGCATCTTACCCTCACCAAGAATGATGCCACAGTACAAAGACAAAATGATCAGTTTTAACAATTGGCTTAATTACTGGTATCATTCTAAGGGGGATCCAATGTCTGTCTGCTTGGGATGACATGCTTGACAAGCCACGCTGCTTCGCAAGGGATGGCTTGCACCTGTCACCCCTGGCTTCCGGATATTGGCCAAGGCTCTTGCCACCCCCATAGGGCCTTTTTTAGGCAAGGCTCAAATGACAAACCTACCGCCCTAGAAAACACAAGTGGAAAAAAACTAAGGGTAATGCTGCTCAATGCCAGAAGTCTAAACCTCAAGATGCACCCTCAAGCCCTCCTCAGTATGGAGAACATTGATGTCTGTGCAGTGACTGAAACCTGGTTCAAGGCTCCTGAGAGCACCCCAGCACTATCAGGTTTTACCTCATATCATGCTTTCCGGCCCCAAAACCTGGACGAACCACAAAAGGAGGGGAGTATCCATTTTCATCAAAGATACCCACACCTCCAGGTTAGTGGCAATGCACGAAGCATCGGAGACTATCCAGGTGCAACTAACCATAGGCAAAACTGCCTTACAGTTTGTAGCATGCTACAGACCACCCTCTCAAACTCAGGAACCCCACACAGCCTTCCTGAAGACACTGGAGAGTATGAATGTCTCTCCAAATACCATCATTTTGGGAGACTTCAACTACCCAAACATAGACTGGGAACATTACTCAAGCCCCAACACCCTAGCCCAAAGGTTCCTAGAATTCATAAACTCAAATGCAATGGAACAACTAGTCACCATTCCCACAAGAGGAGACAATATACTAGACCTGATCATCACAAACATGGGGACAAAATGCTCCACACCGGAAGTATATCCCTCTTTGGTAAGATCAGACCATAAATTAATCTCACTGGAAATCCACATCCCGCCCCCACCCCCTGCACAAAAGACCACAGTGAAGAACTTCTCAAAAGCAAACTTCACACTTCTTAAGACTGAAGTGGTATACTTCAAGGCCCCTGGGCCAGTGGAAACCACAACCCACACTGCTGAATCCTTTGCAAATGCCTTCTATTAGCACCTTCAAGAATGCATGGATCATGCAATCCCAAATAAAACCAAGACCCATACCCCCAAAGGCAGGTGCCCGGTCTTCTGGACCCCAGCCATAAACAAACTTTACAACAGGAGGAGGAAGCTACTACATGACAGAGCAAAATCCCTAAAAGGGAAGGCATCTCTGATCAGTACTAGCAAAAAACTACGATCACTCATAAAATCATCCAAGGCCAACTTTGACAGAAAAATCACAAAAGACACAAAAGACAATCACAAGGCCTTCTTTAGCTATGTTAGAAACCTGGGTGGAAACTCCCAGATATGCTATGAGTTAGTCCAAAATGACACAAAATACACTGAACCCACTGACATTGCCAACATTCTGGCAGACAGGTTCAGTGCAAATTTCTCCTCCTCCCCAAAAGGAGAAATAACTATCCCAGCAGAGTGTAGCCTCCCTAACATCTCAGATGCCCAGGTGAGAGCCGCCCTCTCTAAAGCTAAAAACACAGCATCAATGGGACCGGATGGTGTCCCGGGCTGTGTGCTACATGAACTCCAAGAGGAACTAAACCCACACATAAGGCTGCTGTTTAATCTTAGCCTTACTACAGGATACGTACCCAAAGAGTGGCGTGTGACAACAGTGGTCCCACTTCACAAAGGCGGTGCTTCTACGGACCCTGAAATTACCCCCATAAGCTTGATGAGCCTGGTCTGCAAAGCTATGGAGAGGATCATTATGGAACTCATAAACAAAGACATTGGGGACCTACAGACATTGGATCCTACCCAATTTGGCTTTGTCAAGGGCAGATCCTGCCTTTTGAACTTGGTCGACTTTTTTGAAACAGTCACTAAGGCCATTGATGAGGGAAAGGCAGTTCACACAGCCTACCTTGACCTTGCAAAAGCCTTTGACACAATACCCCACTCGGGCATCATAGACAAACTCACCAGCTTAAATGTAAACCCATATGTCACAAGATGGGTTGCAAACTGGCTCAAGGACAGAACCCACAGGGTCACAGTTGCTGGAGCTATGTCAGACTCTA
Source organism: Protopterus annectens (assembly GCF_019279795.1). Classification (NCBI taxonomy): domain Eukaryota; kingdom Metazoa; phylum Chordata; order Ceratodontiformes; family Protopteridae; genus Protopterus; species Protopterus annectens. Next base: position 1,714,385,979 of record NC_056729.1, on the reverse strand, counting down.
AGCCAGTCACAAGCGGTGTCCCACAGGGCTCAGTCCTGGGACCCCTCTTGTTCGGCATTTATTTTTCCGAGGTACAGGCAAACATAGGAGGATTGTGGCTGACAAAGTTCGCAGATGACTGCAAACTGGGCGCCATAATTGATACTCCAGCGGACACAAACATCCTTCAGAGAGGCCTCATAGAAACGGATAATTGGTGCCAGAGCCATGGCCTTAAGCTGAACGCCAAAAAATGTATAGTCATACCCTTTGGGAAAAACAAGGTACAGACAAATTACCACATAGGTGGTAATCCATTAAGTACGGAAGAGGTAATCAGGGAACTAGGGACCCAGGTTGACAGTAACCTCTCGTTTGACACTCACATTGCCAAAGTGGTTAGGAAGACCTTCTATATTGCCCACCTTATCATGAAGGGTTTCACATCTAGCTCAAGAGAGGTCATTGTGCCCCTGTACTCTTCTCTTATCAGGCCAATGATTGAGTACAATGCCCCATTTGGGATGTATCTCACCCGATACCTGCAGCATTTGGAAAGACCCCAAAAGTTCCTCACCAAGAGGATAAAGGGTCTTAAACATATGTCATATGCTGCCCGACTGAAAAAACTCCAGCTCTATTCAGTTGCATACCGCCTACTCAGAGGTGATCTGTGCCTGACATACAAGGCCATGTCCAATCCGGAATTAATGGACATGCTCCACCTCAGAAAATCCAAATCCATCAGAGCCACGAGAACAAGAGACTTAAACCTCAACACAGAAATAAATAGGATGTGCTGGAGGGACAGATTCATAACCCAGAGGCTCCCTACACTCTGGAACAGAATCCCAGTCCATGTTAGACAGAGCCCCTCACTGACTCTATTCAAGAGAAATCTCGACGAGTGGATGGGAGATCGTAGGTTTACACCGGGGGTCATCTCTGTGTCACTACTAGACAGAGGCACAGTAAACTAAACCCTAAAAGGGTGTAGTATTCTCATCCTAAGGGGTGGTGAAAGCCACACACACTCTGGCTAGGCTTATAAATGCCCTAGGGCAGATAGCCTAGTACGAACCTATGAACCTATAATTACAGTCTGTATTGCTATAGTTTCATGTGTGGGGGATGTAGGTGGGTGTATGTAGCATATACAGGTTTGTGGGGCTTGCATTTCTACATATTCCATATATGTGTGGGCTCCTTCCCTAATTAAAGAGCTATCAGTTAGTAGACTTTTGTTACGGGCATATACACTGGGCCGTTGTTAATTGGTTTCTATATAGTATGCAGGTGAGGGTGATACTTTCATACCTCTGGAATTACAGCGATATGTAAAGAAATGTTACTAAATGACAGCTGTCCCGTGTATTTCTGTCCCAGATATTTGCAGCCATTGGAGTTGTGTTGGTAACTGAAATTCTTTGGCATGGGTTGCCACCTTTTCAAATGGCCATTGTGGGACACTTGCGGGACACACATCAGTGTTTACAGGCCAACACATACCCACGGTCAGTACACAGGATAGCACATACTTTTATCCTCAGTACATACTTATTGTTGTAGGACTTTGGCTACTTATCATATTGCATGTAACATTTACGTTTCTTACATACAGGCATAACTATTTAATGCAACTATTACATAATATATGGGACATAATAATGTCCTACAATCTCGGACAGTTGCCCTTTGTAATGTTTTATGTCAGGACACAACTGCCCAGGGAGGGGCTGTCCCTCCTAATGTGGGACAGGTGGTAACTGTATGCCTATGGCTAGCTATAACCACACCTACTGTAATGATCTACCTCCGAGCTGGCACTAACAGACACACGATGCAGACACACACACACACACACACACACACACACACACACACACACACACACACACACACACACACACACACATTACAGTCACATGGAAATGCACACCGCACCCTCAACACACACATACACAGACTACGGCAATCACAAACACAGTTGAACACAGTACCTACGTGGACCACAGCACCGGCAGCAGTAACTAAATGTCCCTTCATATCGTGATAATATTACTCGCGGTTCTAGTGTCCTAGTACTGTGTTCTTTCGGTCTTTCAGCCTCGTGGTTATGCGTGTCGGTATGTGACACATTCCATAGTTGGCGGTATCCTATTTATTTGTACCGCCAAGGTTTTATGAATGTCGTTGACATATCTATATATTTGCAGATATCGATAAATCCGTATATATCAACATATATCTCTGTCACCCTTTCTATCTGTATTATATATATATATATATCTCCGACAGAGAAAGTGACAGGCAAAATACACCTTTCATTGTGTACTTCTTGGTGTATACTGTTTCCTGGACTCCGCACGTTTGTGTCTGAACCTGTCACATTACACACCTGCCGTAGGTACATCTTGGCTACCATAGTGTTAGGTGATTGTATACATGAATGCATGTTCTACTCCTGGCAGTGGTTGTTTTACCCTTCAGAGCAGGCGCTATTAGTACAGGGGTGAATAACGCTGGTTTCACCTGTTCTGGACATCATTGACCATGATCTGCACGATATTCAGAGAAGCTTAGCCCTGTTTCACGCATATCCGTATAGTCATATTTAAACGACGCTTACCAGCACTGGGCAACGCATATTCCTGCTAACGTGTGCTAAACATGATCTGATGACCTGCATCCAACATGCATTATTCGTGCCTTCGGGATTACGTTACATCCCTTGCAGGACGTGGGACCGGGAACATGCACTACGGCCACTGCATTTACCACTTGGCCATCTGGGATTTGTACACGTGTTATGGCGTTTTGTATGTGGAGTATACTACGGCAGTTACTCCATACTGCACTCACATGGGTAACTCATTTAGTTTACATATGGATGAGTCCAATTAATGGTATGTCCATGTGATGTTTACTGGATGTGCTCCAGCATTGGATATGTATATCACAGTGAGCCACACACAATAATGTGCTACACCTTCAAACGACCATAGGTGGAGCATGCTGGGGTAACGAATACCTGTCATGGGTACACCCCATGCCTTGACACAGCATCCATGATTACATTATGTGGAGCCCCTCATTAACACAGCAGGGAATCCGTGCAGAGTGTGTGGAGAACAGTGCTTACACTCATGTGATCCCGCGATTGCCTCTGCTCCACTGAACGACAGTTGGTTACTCGATGTTGTGGTGACAGCAGACACTGTTTGCCTCCTTTGGTGTATGGCGTCTGACAATCGGGCGTGTACCTACCGATGTATCTAGGAACCTATACACTCAGCACCAACATATGCTGATAGGCACATGTACTGTTCAGGTGTTGACATTCCTTGTTCCAATAGCTGTTGTGTGTACAATGTTTGAGGGCTGCCTATGTAGGATTCACACAGTAGGCCATCTATACATTACAATTTATAGGTGGTCGTGTGTGTGTGCCATCCATTTTACTGTGTGTGCAGGTGGAGAGCTGTGTCGGTCCATAGGGGCCTACACTGTCAGAATATGTGCTATACGTTCCCTCTTTGCCAAGGTGTGGGCATATTGGGCATGCCTCCGTCTGCCTACTGGGACTGGCACAGGGTGTTCGTGGTCTGAATCCATCTGTGCCTGTGATGGCCTTGGCAATTGCGGTGGGCTATGAGGGCCTTCACCATTTTGTCCCTGCTGCAGCTGCTTCCGCAGGATCATATTATGTAGCATGGCACATACTATGAAGATGTGGGCACACATGCCTGGAGAGTACTGCAAGGCTCCACCAGATATGTCCAAGCAACGGAACCATGATTTCAGCATCCCGAACACATGCTCTATGATGATTCTGGTTTGTGAGTGTGCCTCATTATGGTGTTCTTGCATGGGTGTGTGTGCATTTTTGATGGGAGTCATCATCCACAGCTCCAGTGCATAGCCAGCATGTCCCACAAGGTGGCCATGTGGGATGTCCCCCCTGACAAATACTTGATACAGCTGTGAGGCATGCCAGATATGGGAGTCATGGTAGCTTCCAGGGCTGCCAGCACACACATCCATGATAATGCCCTGGGCATTGCACACAACCTGGCAGTTGATGGAGTGGAATCCCTTGCAGTTTATGTAGCGCCTACCATGCTCACCGGGTGGTGACTTGATATGTATCTGCATGTAGTCTATCGCACCCAGTACCTCCGGGTAGTGTGCCACATGGTGGAAGTGATGCATATTGCTGGCCAACTCCTCCTGAGTTTGGGGAAAGTATATATGCTCATTGGCATGTGGTAACATGGCATCCAGGAACTGGTGTAGTACCCAGGATGCTGATGCCTGTGAGATCCCCATTATATCTCCAGTTGGCCTTTGAAAGGTACCTGTGGCTAGTATTCGCAAGCTTACACATACCTTCGTGTCCACTCGGATGGGTTCCCCTCTGTTGTTTCTGGTTCTCAGGCATGACGGCACAGCTCAACTATTTGCTGTAAGATGTCCCTGTCCTCCCTGTAACGCTCTACTATCTCCAGATCATGTAGCCCCTGGTAGGTTACCCTTGGTCTGAACGCTCTTCTCCTCCTCCGGGGCCTGCGGTGGTTGTCAGCATCATCCTCCACAACACCGTCAGTCTCTAACACATGGTGATGAATCACAGCTATGGCAGCTCCCAACTTGTACATTTTAAAAGTTCCCTGTGTGTTTACACCTATGGTGCAGTGTTTGGGAATATACAGGTGTGTGTAGGGTGCTTTCACACTTTATACTATTGTGCTGTGAACACTGATGATGTCATAGGGTGTGTATGTACGATCGCAGCTACAGGGTATCTCATGTGTTTTACTACAGGAACTACTATTGTGGTGCCTTTGGTGTTGAATTACATTTGGCTGCCGTGGATTACCTCTTGCCCTTCCCTTTACATTTCTTCACATTTCACCTACCATTTTTTGGCATGCATCCAGCAGCCTGCTTTCATTTGTACTTTCCTAGACCTGGCTTATCTTGTGTAATGTGTTCTATTGCCGGTCTACTGTAGGTTTGCTTTGCTCTGCTATGACAATTCTCCTTTCTTTGCAATCCAACGCCTCCCCTATCCTGTTTTGCAGGTTTCTGCGATCAGACTTGTCAGCTGCTGTCGACTGCCCGCTCTGAGTTAATAGGTGTTAATTGCTCAGTTGTACTCCAATTACCCTGCTGCAGCATTTCTATCTTTTCTTCCCCTGACCTTCCTGTTTGTGCTATGGTTCATGGCGCATGCATCCACTTACCGGGTTTCGGGCACATTTTCATCCCCGTACACATGCGCTTTTGGGCACCATATGTGCTCTCAGCTAAACGATTCTATACCTACCTCCCCACCCCTGTCCTGCAGCTTTGCTTAGCAATGGCCAGGCCAGATTTGCATTGCTCCAATGTGCTTACAGCTACGGTGGCACACCCCACTGCTGATGTCATGTATACCTCTGAGCCGCTCCTCGGTGTTATAGCGCTGCGCCGTATGGTACATCTTTAATCCGGCGGGACGTTTGCGATTCAGTATTACCTGTCTCGTTTGCATGGTATTGACTACTAATTCATAGTTACTGTGCCGAACACTGCCGCAGACCTTTAGCAACTGTTGCAGCTTGGTTGTGGTGTACCATGCATACCATTGCGTATTATGGTGAAATCCTGATTTGTATTACATTGTGATTTTATGACATTTGTATATATTTTCTTTGTGTTCCAGTTTGCGCACACATGCCCTGTGGTTGTACTTTGCGTTACTGTGGACATGACATTAAATATTGCTTTTTAGGTGTTGTGCATCTTTTCTTATGCCATTGGCTGTGTATTTAGCCATTGGCATATGTTAACTTTGTAGTACATGAGTCTGGGCTGCTTCCATAGCTCCGATGTTCTGTTTGGGAAATGTACATTTCCGTGGGCTTATGTTATGCCTACACCACTTCATGAATCACTATATACCTTTATTTGCATGGTGTGGCACTGCGCATGGGGTGATTAGCATACCTAAGCCGAGGGCTGCGCAGTTCTGGCGTATGCCGGTAGTGCATGTGGAATTGGATCATACCTGAATCGCTCGACGGCCATATTTGGTGTTATACCACCTACGCTACGCAAGCTTCATGAATCCCGCGGTCTGTTTCTCGTAATTATGCTGAAAAGTCTTCCAAGGTAAATACAACCTTCTGATTTAGTATGGAACCATACCTGTCAACCTTAGAGCAAGAAATCTGGAGAAAGAGAAAGATAAAAGTGGGACACAGGCCCAAAAATAGTTATGTATCACAGACACCATTGAAACAACTGTAGCTGCAAACATTATACATCACTTATAATCTTTCTATCCCATCATTATCAGGTAAGCATTATATGGCTCATTCAATCCTGCCTTCTTTTGCAGCAAAGAAAACCATGCTTTGAAAGGACAAATGCATTAAAAATAATAAATAAAACACATTGCATCCACATCCTACAACTTCCTACCTGCAAACAACCACAGAGCTTTCACTGAAACTAGGGCTGCTTATTTCCCAGGAATGATAGCGCTCCCTAAGTCTAATGGGATACAATATACCAGGATCTGGGCTACCTGAAATTAATTAAATAATGGCCTGCAAATTGCAAGTGCACTTTGTTTAATTAAACTATATTTCAAAGCCCACTTACTGTATTTTTTTCAGTAACATCCCAATCTCCATTTTCAGGTCACTTTACCAGACATTGACAGTGGTAGACTTGGTATTCTCCAAATCCCTACAGGACCACACTCATACTGCTAGCATTGTCCATTAAATGTAAATATCCATCCACTGCAAATGGCAAGAAGCTATATCTTAACAAATCTACTTTTGGCATGCCTAGTATCCAAGTATCAGGTTTTGAAACAAATAACATATTCTCCATAGTCCGTAAGATTCTGTCTTTAATAATCATCTACAGTTGCAGCCCTCCCAACACACAAACACACACACATACACACTAAAACCCCCAACATTTAAAAAATGACATTGTGCTCACCTGATTTGCCAGTACTGATGATCCACCAAAGCTATACTTATTGTTGTCCAATCTGCCACTGCTTAGAACCCACCAATGACAAAACAGTACTGGGTGCTTTTTTGTTTGTCAGAAAAAAAAAATTCAACTTTATAGGGTTCCTATCAGCAGACCGAAGATGCATGTTTTCGAATGCGCTGTGGTCGAACTAACAAAACCGAAACTGCAAAATATCAAAGCGGCATGTAAGCGAATTCTTTCCTTTGGAAAGAATTATCTTTGCCGCTTCGGTACTTTGCCGTTTTTGGCACTATAGTGCGGTCTCAGAGTTGGTATATATAAGTAGGAGGTGTGTGGGGGCACTACTACTCACCTCTACCTTTGCAGTTGCCCTGTCCAAGGGAACATCAGTACCCACAAGCAGCTGTGGCTCACATTCAGTCTCACTGCTACAGCGTAGCTCACTTCCTGAAGTAACTACCTGACAGTTCGGTTTTGTAAGCTTTTGCTTACATGGTGTCGATTAATCACTGTTAGCTTACCTAAGCATTCGGTGATCTAATATAGACCCACTTTATATGCTACAGTCCCACAAAGTCAATCCACTACTGACCCATTAACCTTAGGCTGCTGTCTCATTCTTACTCCCTGGAACTGCATTACCTTGGATGACTAATTTTATTTCCAAAGAAAAAGACACAAATTGAAAGATGAAGCAAAAACCCATACAGCTGAGAGGTATGATTTCATATTCAATACAACACTCTGTCAGGAAAGCCACAATTTAATGAAAGTGTACTTTTAATGTACGATATATTTGTGAGCAAACTTATTTGTGTTCAGTAGGTAGATTGATCATCATTAGCCTCTTTGTGCATGTGTCTCTCTCTGTCATGCGCACACACACACACACACACACACACACACACACACACACACACACACACACACACACACACACACACACACACTCTTCTACTTTCACATGCACAAGCAGTCTGCTTTCATGCATGTACTCACTCATTCACTCCCTGCTTACTTACCTTTTAACACAGGTAAGTGCTGTCCCTTTCAAAGGCAATGATGGCAAATTCATACACGAGTCCCTCTTCAGTGAGAACACACAATGATTTTTTGGCATGAAATAATGGTGGGAACACACATATCCTTCTTTGGCGCAAAAAAATCAAAACTAGAATGGTGCTCTGGTGCATGCGCATACCGACAGAGTTATAGGTTATGGACGTGAAAAGCACAAAACAAAAAAAGTGTTTTGGGGAATGCATATATCGATGTTGCAGTTAGAGGTCGGGGGCCGCATGGAAGAGGTCTGAGGGCCGCAGGTTGGACACATCTGGATTAGATAGTTGGAGACATTTTATTTGTTTTGTTGTGTTTGCTCATTTTTTTTAACTGTAAACAGTTTTTGCAAAGGACTGTAATAAGTATGATTTTTGTTCTGTAACACATTTGTGGCAGAGTAAATATTCCTTTTCAAGTCATATGGACTCTGTCTTCTGCTTGTACCTTATTGCTCTTGTGCAACACTTTTGAGAAAAGATACTGTCCTCTACTCTTATGTTGGACTTTGTTAACTACTTTAGCCAAAGAAAGGTTTTCTGTCATGATTTTTTGCCCTATACTATAAGGTTGAGATGTATGTATGCCTTCAGTTATAACTGAAATGTCATGAAATCACAAGAAATTAATGTATTTTACTGTATGGCCAAATATATATATATATATATATATATATATATATATATATATATGTCGGTGTGGGCAAGTATGTGTATATATGAGTGTCTGTGTGTGTATTATATCTGTGTGTGTGTATGTGTATATGTATGTGTGTGTGTGTGGGTGATATATATATATATATATATATATATATATATATATATATATATATATATATATGTATTAGCAAAAAACTACGAGCACTCATAAAATCGTCTAAGGCCAGCTTCGAGAGAAAAGTTGCACAGGACACTAAGGATAATCACAAGGCTTTCTTTAGTTATCTTAGGAACCTGGGTGGGAATTCCCAGATATGCTCAGAATTAGTCCAAAATGACAAAAAATACACCGAACCCACAGACATTGCCAACATCCTAGCTGACAGGTTCAGCGCAAACTTCTCTCCCTTCCCCACCAAAAGGGAAAATACCTATCCCAGCAGAGTGCTGCCCCCCTGACATCTCAGATGCTCAGGTAAGAGCCGCCCCCTCCAAAGCAAAAAACACAGCATCAATGAGACCAGACAGTGTCCCGGGCTGCATCCTACATGGATTCCAAGAAGAACTAAACCCAAACATAAAACTACTGTTCAATCTCAGCCTTACTACAGGATATGTACCCAAAGAGTGGCGTACAGCAACAGTGGTCCCTCTCCACAAAGGTGGTGCCTCAACAGATCCTGGAAACTATCGCCCCATAAGCTTGACTAGCCTGGTCTGCAAAGCTATGGAAAGGATCATTATTGACCTCATAAATAAAGATATTGGGGACCTACAGACACTGGATCCTACCCAGTTCGGCTTTGTTAAGGGCAGATCCTGCCTCTTAAACCTGGTTGATTTCTTTGAAACAGTCACCAAGGCCATTGACGAGGGGAAGGTGGTCCACACAGCCTACCTGGACCTTGCAAAAGCCTTCGATACAATACCCCTCTCGGGCATTATAGATAAACTCACCAGCTTAAATATAAACCCCTATGTCACTAGATGGGTTGCAAACTGGCTCAAGGACAGAACCCACATGGTTAAAATTGCTGGAGCCATGTCAGACTCCAAACCAGTTACAAGTGGCGTCCCACAAGGCTCAGTCCTGGGACCTCTCTTGTTCGGTATATATTTCTCGGAGGTACAGGCTAACACGGAAGGTCTGTGGCTGACCAAGTTCGCAGATGACTGCAAACTGGGTGCCATAATAGACTCTCCAGCCGACACAAGCATCCTACAAAAGGGCCTCATAGAAACAGACAACTGGTGCCAGAGCCATGGCCTCAAGCTAAACGCCAAAAAGTGTATAGTCATCCCCTTTGGCAAAAACAAAGTGCCCACAAATTACCACATAGGTGGTAATCCATTAAGTATGGAAGAAGTAATTAGGGACCTGGGGATCCAAGTTGATAGCAATCTCTCATTTGACAACCACGTGGCCAAAGTGGTTAGAAAAACATTTTATATAGCCCATCTAATCATGAAGGGATTCACATCTAGATCAGGGGAGGTCATCGTGCCTCTTTACTCATCCCTCATCAGGCCCATAATTGAGTACAATGCCCCTTTTGGGATGTACCTTACCAGACATCTGCAGCAACTGGAAAGACCCCAAAAGTACCTCACCAAGAGGATCAAAGGGCTCAAACAGATGCCATATGCTGTCCGGTTAAAGAAACTCCAGCTCTACTCAGTGGCATACCGCCTGCTCAGAGGCGATCTGTGCCTGACGTATAAAGCCATGTCCAACCCGGAATTAATGGACATGCTGCACCTCAGAAAATCCAAATCCCATCGAGCTACGTGCTCGAGAGACTTGAACCTCAGCACTAAAATAAATAGGACGTGCTGGAGGGACAGATTCATAACCCAGAGGCTCCCTTCACTCTGGAATAAAATCCCAGTCCAGGTTAGGCAGAGTCCCTCATTGACTCTCTTCAAGAGGAATCTTGATGAGTGGATGGGAGATAGTAGGTTTACCCCGGGTATCACTTCTGTGTCACTGTTAGACAGAGGCACAGTATACTAACCTCGAAAAAGGGCATAGCAAAATTAATTTAAAATGGGTGGCGGGAGCCAAACACACTCTGGCTAGGCTTATAAATGCCCTAGAGCAGATAGCCTAGTATGAACCTATGAACCTATATATATATATATATATATATATATATATATATATATATATATATATATATATATATTTGTGTGAAAAAGATGAGTGGTCATAGAGGGGGGCCTATAGCTTGCAAGTAAGTGGTACTGGATTTTAATGTGGAGAAGCTCAAGTGAATTGTCCTGTTTAACAAGCCCTGTGGTATATTTATTTTTCATGTAAATTGAGACACCTCCACCCCTCTACCTTTAGTCCTGGTCTGTGTGGTAGCTCCTTCAGTGCTGACTAATTGTTCTGTTCGTGTTGTGGCATAATTCTTGGAGAAGATAAAATGTTACTCCTTGCTAGACTCATACCATCCTAGGACACCTATTCCAAGAATTCTAAGATGTCTCTTTTCATAGAGTCCAGGGATGTATGTCTCGGGTCATTTGTACCCACATAGACTGTGACTGAGTCCTACTGGTATTTGTGGTCCCATGACCTGAATGCATGTGTAATGTGGTGTATCTTGGCTCCTGATAAGCAACTGACCATGAAGTTGTCTGTACTCATCCTGGTAAGAGAGACCTCAGTGTGTCTCACAATGGAGTCACAAATGGCTAGAATGTTTGATTCAGTGGTGGCTTACCATATGGGCTTAGAAATAGAGGCTCCATGAGATGTGGCAGTATGTGTTGATGTGGGTGTTTTAAGAGTATATTCAGGATTGCTGAGGGAGTTTATGTGTCCTTCATCTAGGAGGTCTTTGTGGTTTAGGTATGTTACATTTAAGTGCCTCAGAATATGTGAGTCTGTGTGTTTGCTCTGACTTTTGTGTGATGGATGCAGAGTGTGTACTACTGACAACCGTGTTGACATTAGAAGTGTTTTTATGTGAGAGCTTTGCCTCCAGTAACATTTTGTAAATACATCTTTCATATACCATATCAGTATATTTGAGAATTTACTGGTCGCCACAAAACATGAGATCATTCCTACATTGCCTCGGGATTCCCTTTTCTATCAAGCCAGTAATGGAGATGTTGAGTGCACTCACTTTTAATTGTAAGCATTCTTTTGCAAAAGACTGTAATAAACGTTCTTCTTTTTCTATGTAAGAAGTTGGAGCCTGAAAAAAAGTGTCCCAGTCTTATAATGTGGTAAATAGCTATGTATGTGTTAGCACAATCTGCATGCTTTCAACTTTTACCTTGGAATTATGGACAAAGTAAAAAAAATAATTAGTGAAAAACTTCCACATTAGGTACTCTTACTGTTGCTCTTAACTCAAAATAATTTCTAAGTTTAGGAAGGGTGGAACAAAAGCTTAAGAACAGATTAGATGGGATCCTCCAAATTCAACAGATCTTAGAGGTACTTGTGTGCATGTGTATTGGACCTTTATGGTTAGGCCTGAAAACTGATTACTTTTTGGTTTCATTAAATTAAATAAATACGTATATGCATACATAAATACACACACATAAATGACATATTTCGTAGCGAGGCTTCAATAACAAGATGGAGGGGGGTTACAAATGGTTTTTAGTATCTTCACAGAAACCCAGCTGTGAATCTCCCTCCCCCCAACTGGCTGTGATTTTTGTGTTGTAACTTGTGGTGATGGTACATAAACGCTAAAATGATGGGCTATCAGCTTGATCCATGATCCTATGAGTTTGTGTTTGTGTTGTACAGGGACCAATTTGCACACATTTAAAGATCATCACTTGTGATTTTTCTTCTCTCACATTTAATTAGATTGCTTGCTAAAGCTCAGGCCTATGCTTAGACAAATTTGGGTATGAATATGTGAGCAAATGATTTAAACCTAAACTGGCTGAATAAAATGTCTTATGAGCTATAGCTGACCTAAGTAATACATTTGTATTATGTATTTATTTATATGTTATGTTAATCAGGCAGTAGTTCTCCCTGCTGGTACATATAACAAGATCAGAAAAATGAAACTTTGATTAAGGTGTATCTTTTCTAAAGAGGTCATTGCTAATTGGTTTCCTACCATTTCCTACATTCCACTATAACAGATTCTGGTTATTGTATGTATTCCTGCATTCCAACATGGTTTTGTTTCACAGCTTTCTGAAGAAAACAATTTAATTGCTAGAAAAATATATAATAGTAATATGCATGCTTAGTGCATTCGAGGTTTAAAAGGGTTAATACATTTATTCTGTTCACACTGCATGACTGCACAGCTATTAGAAACTTAACAAGTGGCATTTCATTTTTGCTAATGTCATGAAAATAACAAGAGACATTTAATTTCTGCTAATATCATAAAACCTAACCAAGAGATATTCATTTCTGCTTAGGCCATGAGAAAGTATGCAGCTGCTAGAAGCTTTGATAAAGAAAACAATAGATGCTTGAAAGTATAAACCACAGTCAGCATTACTTGTACTAAAGCTAGAAATGTACCTTGAATCCAGACAAAATGTAACACATGTATTAGAACAGTACAATTGAAGAATTGAAAAGTTAAAATGGGCTAAAATAAGCCCAAGGCCAGGTTGTTTTTCTCAAAATGTTTTGCAAGCTAGCAAATAATCTAACCTAGTCAGCAATAAGTCTAGTCACATTTTCTGTAGAACATACAGAAAGCTGTGTCTAACTACGTCAGCAATAGAATAGTAACATTTTCTGTGTGACAGGTAGAGAACTGTATAAGAATAACATACTAATCACCAGTAAGTCAGACAAACCTTGTGCCTACATGCTTTGTCTCCTTGCTGCAAGTAATAAAGGGTGCCTTGCTTGAACCTAACGTGAACTGGTCTTTGAAATTTTTTCCTTTGACAGATTGGTCCTTCAGACTGGAACCCTCTCTTCACCTCGGATCAGACGGCCAGGTGGTTGAAACCGTACGGGGAAGAAACCAAATCGGTTCTTCTTATATGGAAAGTCCTCCGACTGAATTGTCGATCAAAAGATGCCAGCCCCTTTCTGATCTGTGACTGAAGGACGGGTTTCCGCGAATTGGTAATCAATCACGTGGGCTCAGGTAAGGTGAATCTACTTTTTTTCTGTTTTCTGTTTTAGTTCAGGGATTAGATGTGTATTGTTTTTGTCAGACTGTATTTTTCTTACAAGTCAGGGACAAAAAAGATTACTGTCTTGTCATAGATCAGGAGAAACAGAATAACTAGGCAGTCATTCTGAAGAGACTATAACAAAATCTGTGGTACCACGTTAAAAAAATTAAGAGAAGTTACGTAACGATCAAAGGGTAGAACAAAATGGGTAATAATTGCACAAAAAGACCCCAAAATCCGCGTTTAACAGAAGACGCCAAATATATGCAGTCGCAGCGCGCCGACAATATTAGATATTATTCAAAATGGGTTAATAAATATGAATTTGATGGAAAATTAGAAAAATCCTCGCTTATCAAACTTATCAGACAGCTCAAAAATGATTCCAAAGGTCAGGTAAAAAAGCAACGTTGATTAGGAATTCCTCAGGCACACAGGTGGCTTGAGGAAGTAAACCGTAGGGAACAAAAGAACAAAAATTCAAAAGCAATGTTTTTAGATAAGGAGGACAATAACTTAGTAATAGTATCAGCACCTCTGCCTCCCTTACCAGAATATGAAGCAAGTGAACAGGTTAGTCCACCCCCACGATACCCTGTGGTCACTGAAGATAGAGATATTATGAAACTAAAACTGACTAAAATTAGAGATCCCATTAGGACCAGGTCCCAAACAAAGGCAGGTAACTCAGATGAAGGCATCGAGTTATGGCAAATGGTTAAGAATTCACAATCTATAAGTGAAGAAGAAGAAATATGCCCACTTATAGAAGTATCCAATCCTCAGGCAGGCCAAGACAATCAGGACCCAACTATCTTAGTGTATAGACCTTGGACTCCGGAAGATATCCGGAAAGCCACTGAGGGAATTCCCCATCCAAAGGTTAATTTTAGAAAATTGTCAGAAGATTTACAAGGAATGAGGTTGAGTTATAACTTAAACAGAGAAGAGATAGAGTAAAAGGTCTCACAGACCGCATCTCTGAAAAATGGAAACCTAGGGCAGACTGGACTTGGATTAATCAATTCATCCAACAAGAAGGTGAAACAATTGACCGGTACTATGCCAGATTATTAGAGTATTTTAATAACCACTGTGGAATGCAGATTCCTGAAGATCAAACACAAGATTCTCCATATGAACAGCAATTAAAGAATGCATTCTTAAAAGGCAGTATTACACCTATAAGCAGTTTTAACACAAAACATATGGTAGACCATCATACAAGCGGGTTACAATCATTACTTGAATATGCTAGGCATGCCAAAAGGCATTTTAATAGCAAAAAGAAAAAGAAAGCTCAAGTATTTTCTGTAGAAGATGGAGCAGAAGTTTAGGTAGTACAGTCCGGGAAAAAGGGCAAGAGAAACGCGCAGGGAAATAAACAATCTGATCAAAGATCAGAGGACTTTGAAGGGCGGAAGAAAAGGGGCGAGTATTTTAAATGCGGTAAAAAGGGACATTTGGCAAGGGATTGCAAGAAAAACAAGAAGGCAACAATGGAAGACAAGGAGGGTGAGGACTGACTATATGATAGTCAGGAATCACTAGAAGGGGCTAGCGAGGAAAGGACAAATAAGAACGTGATAGAGGGAGTGGAGGAAGTGCAGGAAGTTAGTGACAATAAAGAAAATGAAATATTAGACCTAGCTTTATTGAGCTTGGAGCTCTATTTAGCGGACACGAAACCAGAAGTTACACTCTTGGTAGAAGGGAGGGAAGTCAAATTCTTGTGTGACTCAGGGGCATCACGAACCCTGATACATCCCTCCAAACTGCCAGAAAACACAGAGTCACCTGATTACATACTGGTCAAAGCAGCAAATGGACAGCTGTATCAGGAGCCTCTCTCCCGTAACATTGCAATAACTGATCCAGTTTCAGGATTGACACAAAAAAGCAAAATTGTTGTTTCTGCAAAATGCCCAGTAAACCTCTTGGGCAGAGTCCTCATGCAGCTATTTGGTATAGCAGTAGTCCCAACCATGCAGGGTATGGAAGCACAATGACAAATTGATACCTTTACAGTGCAATCGGAGGGTGAAATGTTTTATTGGTACAGCCAGGACTTGGTTACAACTGGTCCAGGGACTGTGACCAAAGAGTTAATGAATGTAGCCATCAGCAAGTTCCCCTCCCTTGACATTGATAAGCAACACCTGTTGCACTGTACCCTGTATTATTGTAACACACCAGGACCTGATAAAGAATATGAGCAAGAATTATTTAAAAATCATGCAAACAGATTGGTATTGCGTAACCTGTACTGGGACACAGAAGAGAACAGTGTAGCCAGCTGTTCATTGCCCCTGGAGTTCTTTGCACTTTATAAATCTAATCGATTACCACATGTTAGCATAACAAAAAACAGAAATATAGAATGGGCAGACCTAGGAGAAAAAGTCACAAGATGGGAGAAACAGACAGAACTAGAACTGTCAGAACAGGGAATACAAATACAGACGTTGAATTGGATAACTCAGACCAACCCAGCTGTGCACTTGCAGTCTAGCGAGGACAGCTGATTAGCACTCCTATTAAAGGCGGAAGAGAATGCCTTACAAAATATACCAGAGACCCTCTGGTCAACAGGAAAATCAGATGTAGGACTTATTCGTACAGCGGGACCAATAACTATCATGCCAAAGTCGGCATTTAGACCACAAAAAAGATAGTATCCCTTAAGAAAAGATGCAGAGGCAAGGATAAAGCCTATTATAGCAGCCTTACTTAAAGGAGGGATACTAGTAGAATCTCCCGATTCACCATGTAACACACCCTTATTTCCAGTTAAAAAGGCCAATGGAGAATGGCGTATGGCCCAAGATTTACAAGCTGTAAATGATGCAGTAATACTAAGAGCACCTACGGTGCCAGACCCACACACCCTGTTGAATGATTTGAAACCTCAACAGAAGTATTTTTCTGTGGTAGACATCAGCAATGCATTCTTTTCGATACCGATACACCCTGATAGCCAGTATTGGTTTGCATTCACATTTCAGGGGAAAAGGTATACATATACGCGACTACCACAGGGATATTGTGAAAGTCCAACAATATTCTCACAAGAAATGGCAAGCAACTTGCCGGGATTTACCCCACCAAGAGGCAGTCAGATTTTACTTTATGTTGATGACATCTTGCTGGCAGCCCCCAGCCAGCAGGAATGGAGAGAAGATACCATAGCACTTCTATGATTTTTAGCCACTGAAGGACATAAGGTAAATAAAAGTAAACTGCAGCTTTGGAAAAAACAAGTCAAATACCTGGGATATGTAATATCCAAGGAAGGTAGAACATTAGATAAGGACAGAAAAATAGCAATTTTGCAAGCACCAAAACCCACTACCAAGAAGAAAATGATGTCCTTCCTGGGTACAACCAATTTTTGCCGGAGCTGGATTCCAAACTATGCCTTGGAATCTGCACCTCTGACTGACCTTATATATAAAAAGCCTATGGCAGTGCAAGATTTGTTACAATGGACACCAGAGGCAGAATCTGCCTTCTGTAAACTAAAGCAGTTAATTGCGTTCTCATTAGTTCTGGGATTGCCAAACTACCATAAACGTTTTTTCCAAACTGTAAATTGTAAGCAGGGTTACATGACATCGGTATTAACACAACAGCATGGGGATAAGCAATGCCCCATTGCTTACTATTCATCACAACTAGACCCAGTGGCACGATCCTTACCCCACTGTGTACAAGCAGTAGTTGCAGCTGCAATGGCAATACAGGCTTCAGCCTCAGTAGTCTTGTTCCACCCTCTCACTTTGAGAGTACCTCATGCAGTCGCAATTATTTTACTACAAGAAAAGGTGGCATATCTTTCCCCTGCTAGGCATCTTTCCTGTATGACTATATTGTTGAGCCAACCTCATATGACAATTGAGTGATGCATGACTTTAAACCCTTCTACTCTGCACCTGACCCCTGCAGACGGCACACCACACCGCTGCCTGCAGGTAATTGAGCAAAAGATACTACCTAGAAAAGATCTCACGGATGTCCCCTTGGATGATGCCGAAGTGACATAATACGTGGATGGTTCGTGCAAAAGGGTTCCTGCAGGACAGAACCTAGTAGGATATGCAGTAGTCTCTGATACTGAGATTATAGAAGCAAAATCTCTACCACACAACTTATCTGCACAGGCAGCAGAATTGATTGCCCTGACACGGGCATGCACCTTAGCAAAGGGTAAATGTGTAAACATTTTTACTGTTAGCCAGTACGCTTTTTCTACTGTACATGTTTTTGCGCAACAGTGGAAAAACCGGGGAATGATAACATCTACTGGCAAACCTATAAATCATGTACAGTTTATTTTAGATCTTTTAGAATCTATTCAGTTACCTCAGAAAGTAGCCATTTGTAAATGCACAGCTCACACCAAGCAACAAGATAGAATTTCAAAAGGTAATGCAAGAGCTGATATAGCTGCAAAACAAGCAGCCACAGAAGTATTTCTTTTAAATGAGGAATTACAACTCTCTGAGATTTTAGATTTAGATATGTTAAAAACAATGCAAACACTCACTACGCAAGCTGAAAAACAACAATGGATAAAACAAGGAGCAATCCTCAAAAAGGGGCTGTACATCTCTAGAGAAGGAAAACCGATACTACCCTCTAATTTGTTTCGATATGCAGCTTTGTTGAGCCATGGGCAGTGCCATGTCTCAACAGGGGGTTGGTACAGCTGGTGAACCAGGTGTTCACAACGTATAGATTTACAAACTACTCTAAAAATTTTTGTTTGATGTGTCAGATTTGTAACAAACATCATGTACAGAGGGCGATAAAGCCCAAGCAAGGGAGTTTCCCTACACCACCATATGTGTTTCACACTGTATGGATTTCATAGAATTGAACAAATGTGAAAATAAGAAGTATTGTCTTGTCATTGTAGGTATGTTTTCCAGATGGGTGGAAGCCTTTCCAAACAAAAATCCAGATGCAGCTATGGTGGCAAAAGTACTTGTCAAGGAAATCATTCCTAGGTTTGGTATTCCGGAAAGGATCTACAGTGACAATGGTACACACTTTGTAAATCAAACCATACAGCAGTTGAGTAAGCATTTTGGTATTTCTTTAAAAAATCATTGTGCATACCATCCCCAATCTGCAGGGCTAGTTGAAAGGCATAATGGTATACTAAAAAACAAATTGAGAAAATTAATAGCTGAGGCAGGAAAAAAATGGTTATACTGTTTGCCCCTGGCACTGTTGAGCAAGAGAACTGTCCCTACAGCAAAAGGATTGACTCCTTTTGAAAAATTATTTGGAAGGGCTTATTATACACCCCAGTGGAAACTTCTCATGTCATCAGACCAGGAAGCTGATTTCACACTAGCTGAATATATGAAAAAGTTATTGAGTTCTAAACATCTGTTGCAGTCAAATTCTGTTTCAGATAGAAAACAAACTGAGACATCAGAAGTGGCAGTGATGCCCGGAGATTGGGTGTGGATCAAAAACATTAAGAGGAAGAATTGGTCATCACCAAGGTGGGAAGGTCCCTACCAGGTGCTTCTTTTGACACCCACTGCAGTTAAGATAGCAGAACGAGCTTCGTGGATACACCTGATGCACTGCAAGCTGGTTAAGAACTTTGAGTTGGACAAAAATCTTATCTCCATCGGGGCCCTCAGCACAAAGTCTGGCTACAAAGGGGGGGTCAGATCAATAGGACTGATCCGTCTCAACCCCTATGAAGAAACCATCTGTGCTGAAGGTCCTATTAGGGCAGAGAGTAAGAGCACATGTCCAAAGAAAGATGACGGAATCCAGTAAGATCCAAATACACCTACTCGGAAGAGTCAGAGAAAACAGAAATGCAGAACAACCGTTTCCACAAAAGTATTGCATAACCATCCTGTTGACTATACTAGTGACAATAATCTTTTTGTTGTGGCCATTTCTTTTCTCAGCCACACAAATTGAACTGAACAAGCGTGCAGAGTGGCACCCGAACTTTAACACTTACCAGGCAATCAAATATGTGTATGCTGAAACTTTCAATGTTTCGAATTGCTGGATTTGCACAGCCTTACCAACAGCATATGGGAGGTTACTGTTAACTTCAGTTCCCCTAGGAGCCAACAAGACCTGGGAAAACCTAATTCATGATACATTAAATGTCACATCACAAGATAAAGTAGCATTGCACTTGTCTGTTCGACGGAAGGGAACTGTGTGCTTTTACAAGAATGATACAGTTCAGGTGGGTTGGAGCAATTGCAGTGTGACTCTTCCCTATAGATGCTACACTAAACCTGATAACACCAGATCCTATTGCAACACAAGCTATGATACATTTTTTGAACTGATGCATAGGACAACTGAAGAAGTAAAACATAATGCTGATCTCTATAAGCAACTGTCTATAATTGACAAAAAAATGTTTCATGCAGAGCCAGGGCATAGTAAAGTTACTACTAAAGTCAAAGATTGTTACTTTGTATGCAGTGGAAAAGCATACAAATGGTTACCTGAGAATTGGTCTGGCAGTTGTTTTTTGGGTTACCTGGTTCCGGCCATGCGACACACAGCAGTTTTACCTCAAGGGAAAATTCGGAATGTTCGAGAAATCAAGAAACCTCTCAATCCAGTGGGGCAAATCAATGCGTGCTGGAAAAACCATCATGCTGTGGGCGATGGACTGGCACACATGGACTTGAGTGATACTGTTATATCATGGGCAGGTGTAATGCCAGCATATGGAGCAACAAAATCAATCTGGGAACTGAGAAATTTGTCTAAGCTTCTTGAAATAATGAGCAATGCAACCTTTTCTGCCCTAGAACTGGTGACTGATGAACTGACTGCCATGAGAACAGTGGTGCTTCAAAATCGCATGGCTCTTGACTTCACCCTAGCGGTGAGAGGAGGCACGTGTGCTTTAATCCAGGAGGAGTGCTGTTCGTATATTCCTGACCACAAACACGAGATAGACAACCATCTTGAGGTAATTCAGCAGGTGTCAGCCATGACCAAACCAGGACCAAATCCATTGATGGACTTTTTCCAGAAATTGTTTGGGGGTGGGGCAGTATCCTGATGAACATTCTGATTGCCATCTGTGTAGGAATAATCCTACTGGTGGTATGTGTGTGCTGCTGCATCCCCTGCATAAAAAGACTGATTAAAGACTTTGTAGACATTTCAGTTTCAGAAAGCTTATACCAAGGTGCTGAACTTGAAGAATTGCTAAAAAACTGAAAATGCTTTCATAAGTTTAAACTGAATGACTCTCTTAACTGCAAATCCTGAGTAGGAAGAGGTTAGGGGAAGAAAAAACTGTTTATGCTTATATTGAAAGTAGAATAAAAGTATTAAAAGGGGGGAAATGTTAGAAAAATATATAATAGTAATATGCATGCTTAGTGCATTTGAGGTTTAAAAGGGTTAATACATTTATTCTGTTCACACTGCATGAATCTGCACAGCTATTAGAAACTTAACAAGAGGCATTTCATTTCTGCTAATGTCATGAAAATAACAAGAGACATTTCATTTCTGCTAAAGTCATAAAACCTAACAAAGAGATATTCATTTCTGCTTAGGCCATGAGAAAGTATGCAGCTGCTAGAAGCTTTGATAAAGAAAACAATAGATGCTTGAAAGTATAAACCATAGTCAGCATTACTTGTACTAAAGCTAGAAATGTACCTTGAATCCAGACAAAATGTAACACATGTATTAGAGCAGTACAATTGAAGAATTGAAAAGTTAAAATGGGCTAAAATAAGCCCAAGGCCAGGTTGTTTTTCTCAAAATGTTTTGCAAGCTAGCAAATAATCTAACCTAGTCAGCAATAAGTCTAGTAACATTTTCTGTAGAACATACAGGAAGCTGTGTCTAACTACATCAGCAATAGAATAGTAACATTTTCTGTGTGACAGGAAGAGAACTGTATAAGAATAACATACTAATCACCAGTAATTCAGACAAACCTTGTGCCTACATGCTTTGTTTCCTTGCTGCAAGTAATAAAGGGTGCCTTGCTTGAACCTAACGTGAATTGGTCTTTGAAGTTTTTTGCTTTGACATCATGCATTTTCAAGTCATTGTAGAAAACCCTGATAGGATCATAAGAACTTACTTAGCTAATGGCCAAAGAACCTTTCTAGCCATTCATGCCTTGATTTTCATAATTATCATTGCCCTAGGACTAGAACGAATTTGGTATATAGGATCATCGGAGGTTAGGCTATTGACCCAAAGGTAATTTCTAGCCTAGCCACTTCATCACAGTGTAATACCAGAGATACTCCAGGCAATACCCAGGGATTGTATTTAGTAATGACTGCCCATGTCCAGGAGGGTTGTGAGCACTGTCCCTGGTAAGAATGTATAGTGCCCCATCGATTCATCCAGGTTCCTTTTGAGCAGTGTCATAGAGGTGCCCTACTTCACATGACTTAGCAGCCTATTCCAAAGATGCAACGGTCACTGGGAGATGAATCTGTCCCTCTAACACATCCTATTCATGTTGCAGGCACTATTTATGTCCCTGGAAGAGGTAGCTCTAGTCCTGTTTGATTTATGGATGTGCAGCGAGTTCATTAGGTTTGGGTCTGAGGTTGCTCTGTAAGCCAAGCATAAGTCTCCCCTAAGAAGTCTATACAATACAGATTATAGTGACAAGGACTTTAGTCAGTCCATGTAAGGCAAGTGCTGGAGTCCCTTGATCTTCTTTGCTGGAAACCTTTCAGGTCTCTCCAGTTGCTGCAGGTGCTTTGTACAGTACATGCCAAAAGGCGCATTATACTCAATTATGGGCCTGAATAGTGACAACTATGGGGGGTTATAACCTCCATTGCTCTAGAGGTGATGCCTTTGCTAATCAAGTGTGCTATGTAGAAAGCCTTTCTTACTACAGTAGACATGTGGTGGTCAAAGTTAAGGTTACAATCTACTTGTGATCCCAGAACCCTTACCAGCTCATTGATACATAGGGTATTGTTAGTTTGACAGTGTCTGTGATGGTATGAGGTAGTGCCATCTGTGCCAGGGAGAGAAGGGCAAAGTATGTGTAACATATGCCAGCATAATTAGCTGGAGTTTTATGTCATATGACTTTTACACTGATCTGTGGAGATGTTTATGTTAAAATGTATTTTTAAACTTGCTTGTGTTAAAAATGCATCAACAGTGGGTCTTGCTGGACAGAGAGGGGATATACATGAATTACAGACATTGTTATATTTAACTAAACTCAGTCTAGCTGATTTTGAAATTGTGTTATAATGTTCAGATGCTGCATCAGATCTTAACAAAACTCTGTGTGTGTCTTGTACCAGAGTCAGGTGACAAGAGATGATGTAATTCTGTAATGATTTCTCTAGATACTAGTGAGGGATAGCTCAGAACTCTTGAAGCAGCAGTAACCATGGACATTTAGAGGGAAAGATCTCTCACAGATATCTCACACATTCTCAGGCAGTTACCTCAAACATTCACAGAGTGACATCTTGGCCATTCATAGAGAAAGTGACACTTCATCTTGCCTTTAGAGTAATTGGCTCATCATTTATCTTCTTGACTTGCTTTAGTGAGTAATCAGGGAATAGCAATTTTTTAGCTTAGTCAGGAAATCGATGCTTATGTTTATTTTAGTGACACTGTGGCTTCTCCTGGAAACCTTGTTGATATGGTCACACTCTACCATTGGTATTAACTGTATACAGTGTAATTGGGCACCCTTATAAGAGCATTTGTGTAGCTGACTGGTGGCAGCAGGTACCCTTGATGTTTGGACAGAAGGGGACATCTGTGATATCCTTTCCCATTTGTATGTGTCAATGTGAATACTAAATATCAAAGTGTGTGTTAGCTATTGGGACCAGGGACTCAGTGCTCCAAAGTGTCACGGTGGAGTTGTTAGGTGTCTGGAGAGAGAAAGTGAGTCCAACCCCAGAGCTGGAGTGTGTTCCCTGTGTGCTTTTAAGGGAAATTGTGTTTACTGTGGAGAGCTGTGTTTGGCAATACTGTGTATAATTACCCTTGCTCTTAGTGGCTGTCCCTCACTGGTGCTAGTGGTGGAGATTGTGGCTTCTTGATTACTGGCCCAAAGTAAAAATGCCGTCACAATGTGAAGGGGCATTGTTTTTACTGAAAGGAATGATGCATTTCTTTGCATTCAGTTTGAGACTGTGAATAGGACAACTGTTGTTGATCTCTCTAAGACCCTTCTGAAGTACACTGACATCATTTGGGGATTCAATAACTGCACCCACTTTGCAGTCATTCACAAACTTGTTCGGCACATCCCCTTAGTTTTGGCCTGAACTTCTGAAAAGTATTTACCAAGCAGTAAAGGGCCCAGCACTCACCCTTGTGGCACCCCACTGGTGATAGGTCTGTTGCTTGCTGTAGAGTCACCCCCTTTGATACTGTGTGACCAGTTTGTGAGCCAGTTTGCAACCCATCTTACAACAAGGGGTTTACATTCAGTTTGCCAAGTTTATCAGTAATGTCTGAGTGTGGGATTGTGTCAAAGGCCTTTGCCTAGTCGAGGAATGTTGTGTGCACAGATTTGCCCTTGTCAAAGGCCCTGGTCACATGTTTGAAAAATTTCACCAGGTTTAACAGGCAGGATCTGCCCTTGAAGGCAGACTGGTTAAATCCAGGGTTTGGGGGAACCTGTGTCTTTATTTATGAGGAACGTGATGATACATATGTTCTACGGCCTTACAGGTGAGACTGGTCAGACTTATGGCTCTGTAATTCCCTGGGTTGTTCCTAAGCCATGTTTGAGTAGGGGAATAATTGCCACTATTCTCCATTCCGCGGGGACAAAGCCTATGGTTAGGCTATGATTAAATAGGGTACTTAATGGTGATGCTAATTCATGTTTTAGTTTGTTTAGAAGACAGCCTGGGATGCCATCTGGTGCCATAGAGGCTGTGTTTTTTGCCTCAGATAGGACTTTAATGACCTCCGCTTTGGATATGTAGGGTGGGGGGAAGTTGGGGGCAAGGTTTGTGATTATTTTGGAGGGGATAAAGTAGTGAAATTTTTACCAAATCAGTCTGTTAGCAAGTTTGCTATCACTGCAGGATCAGTATATATGATACTGTTAGTCACTAGCTTGACACCCTCTTGGGTCTTGTCTTTTAGGCTACGTACATACCTGTAAAAGGCCTTATTATCCTTGGCTAAGTTTTACTCAAAGTTATCCTTAGAGGATTTAATATGTTGTCATATTTGCCTGTTGAGGCTGACGGGGGTGCTTTTCCATTGTTGGGGCCTCACCTTAGTTTTCTTAGACAGCATTTTTTGCATTTGTTGAAAAGTTTGTTGATGCTGGATGTCCATCAGGGTAGCTTATTTTTTCTTGGGGCTATGGCTTTGATTCTATATGGAATAGCCAATTCTGTACATTTTCACTGAAGCCCTGTACAATCACCTGTATAAGCTTTGGTGTAGTTGCTGCTTACAGCTGGGGGTGGGGCTTGGAATGCATTTATACCTTCCTCTAGGAGGGTATAGTTTGCCTTAGTGAAGTTTTTTAGTCTGACTTTGCCCTTTGCTTGTTCTTGTATTAGTGCCAGTACAAGGAAGACTAGTTTGTAGTCAGATTTAACTACTGAGGGTCCGAGAGTTACTCTGTTGTATCAGTTTGTCATGTTAGTGAGAACCAGATCTAGTATGTTTGTGCCTCTTGTTCGTGTTTGAACAATTTGTTCCAGGTTATTTGAGTTAAGAAAATCAAGGAACTTTTGTGCAAGTGATTTAGGGCTGGGGTAGGTTTCCCAGTTGGTGGTGGAACAACTGAAATCCCCCATGACCAGATTGTTTGGCTGTATTTAGATTGACCCCACTTTGGTCAAGTATTTATTTTATTTTACATTTGCTAACCGGGAAATTCCCACTGGACCAGGCCCATTTAAAGTGGAGGCCTGTGGAGAAAAGCACCAAAACGTTACAAAAAAAAAAAAAAAAAAAGAAGAAGCAAATGTATACAGTGTTATACAAAGGTCATTTAAAGGTCATTTAAATAATACAGCATGGAGTTAGACATTCTGCCAGTCAAACACTGAAAATATATCGAATACATTGGAAAAAGACATTTTCCAGGAGAAGCAGTCAGGAATTCCATTTAATGTGCAGGTGTGTAATGATTGTGACAAAAAGAGGAGCAATTGCCCGCTATGAGAAGTAGCAACTAATAGCCAGAGTTATTGACGGGTTTAATATTGCAGAGGGTTAAAGTGAGTAAAAGAAGAGGGGAGATGGACAAGGACATAACCATGTGTTTAGTAGATGTGATCTGAGGGAGTTTTTGAATTGTGGGGTGGGAGAGGCAGTGGTCAGAGAATGGGGGAGGGAATTCTAGTTTTCAGCAATGGTGTGGGAAAAAGAGTGCTTTGCCTGCAGTATTGTTTGCCCTGGAGATGCAGAGGATATATTTGTCACTAAATTGGAGATGCCGATTTGCAGTGTAATGGGTAAGAAGACTGGCTATAGATTGGTTTTTTTCAGGCTACTTAAGGATGATATATGCAGTAACTAGCTGGTGTAGTAGGCCTAGTGTGCATCATGAGTCATGTAGAGTGATCTATAACTAGCTATGACTTGCATGGGGGTCTTACCTACAGTAGTCTGAACTTGCAGTAACTCCATGGAGCTGTCCAGTCTGTGCCTGTGCCTTAGGGTATCTGCAAACTGCTTCTGTCCCTAAAGGCCACAGGTGGCAAGCCAGGGGTGAAGTTACAATTTTCCATCTACTGGTCCAAATTGCATTTGAATAGGATTAGAGGAGGGTTCTGTTTCACATTAATGGACAGTCTGTTTCAGAGAAGGGTAATCTCTGAGGCACATTGGTTCCTCCAACATGTTATGCTTATGTTACAGATGAGGTTTAGATCCTTAAATCAGGTAATTAGAATGCTGTTTGTTTTCTGAATGTACAGCAGATTAATAAGGACTGGATGGCTGAATGGCTTGCATGGTAGACATAGACTATATCTCAGTAGTCTATAGGAGACTCAGTACAGGGACAGGGCTTTGATGTGGTCCACATAGGACATGTTATTTATACCTTGTATTCTTTTAGTGAGGAACTTGTGCTGTCACTCTAGCTGTTGGCAAATGCCTGGTTAGGTAGGGTTCCTATTAGATGACCAAAGACACATTCTTTCGAATGCGTCTTGGTCGAACTTGAAAAGACGAAAAGGCAAAATGACGAAGCGGCATATAAGCAAATTCTTTCCCTGGGAAAGAAATCGCTTGGCCGCGTCCATTACTTTGCCATTTTCGTCATTGTAGTGCAATCTCGGAGGTGGTATAGTTAAGTAGGGGGTGTGTGGGGGGCACAGCTCCCCACGTCGGGGGGTGTGGGGGGCAAAGCCCCCCACTTTTTGTTATGTTTTAAGTGTTTTTTTTTTCTTGGAACAACGATCTTTTTCCCCTGGAAAAAAATCGCTGTTCTAAGTGTTCGAGTTTGTAAGCTTTCGCTTACATGGGGTCGATAAATCATCGTTCACTTTTCTAAACATTCGATGATTTAATATAGACCTGTTAGATACATACTGAGGGGTGCATTGTACTCAATTATTGGTCTAATGAGAGCTGAGTGTAGTGGGGCTATGATCTCTTTAGATCTGGATGCCAAGCCCTTATTTTTAAGTTATCCTTGATAGAAGGATTTTCTCACCACCGTGGCACATGATGATCAAAGCTGAGATTACCTCAAGGATTCTTCTAAGCTTTTTTTAACGTTTTTTTTTAGGTTTTAAGCTTCTGGTATTTAAACCACACCTTCAAGTGGGTTTCTGCTTGTTTGTACACTACACAGCAGTGTGCACTGCAGTGCAATTGTGCCTCATAGCAGGACAGATAATTTTGACAATTTTTACCTTAGATTCAGCTGTATCCCATTAGTGTAGTCCTTATCTTTAGCACACTTTTGGTCAAAGAGGCATTACTAGTGAAGCTGTGTAAGCATTCCCATTGTGATAGTCTCAAGATTTTTTCTGCGGCCCTGCTCTGCTGACTAGTGTAGCATTAAGCCTAGCCTCTGAGGTACTAACACACCTCTCGCCCACTAGTTGTCCCTATGTGTGACCCCTTTTCCTACCCTATTCCTGTTTCTTACCATATAAAATTTCCTGTGGATGGACAATTTCCCACAGTTTCTCCACCCAGTTTGGTAGGCATGAACATCCTGAGGCAGTGTACCAACTTCCTCATATACACAGGCAACCCTTTACTTCTGAGAAGAACTAGTATTTAGTTTATTTTAAAAAATAACTGCCCAAGCACACAGGGAAAAAGCACTCTAACTTAAATGGGCTAGCTAGGTTGAAGGGAAAAAAAAACACAAATTCAGTCACTAAATTCTAAGGGCTAAAAATAGACATAAAAGGAAGGGGAAGGACCATCTAATTCAAATGGGATAAGCTGCCCTCTAACTTAAACGGACTAGCTTAAAACGGGAAAAAGGACACACAGCAAAAGACGACTAACAATAAATGTGTTTGAACAATCCAACAAGCCTAAAAGTAAAAACAAACACACAAAGACCAGGATAAGGTAGAATATGGCCTTGATGTAACAACGATGGCCACGTGAAGTCAGAAGAGAAAAACGAACAGCCAAAAAAAACACTGTTTAGCCAGGTTAACTCACCTAAGTAAGCTCAAAACAGAAAACAACTAACTACTAAAAAGTGAAAACTAGCAATTTTGATAATGAAATATATCAATGTAGAGCAAAAAGAAGAAATCACTTAGCCAGAGCCAGCATGAAGCACCAGATCTGTTTAGGTTGATAGGTTGGCACCAGGCTATCGGCCCTAAGGCCTATGCAAGCCCAGCCACAACAATTCCCTGGAAATTTCTTCCCACAACATCCACTTCTCTGGGCCTCTGTCTAGCAGGGCAACCGACACGATCCTCGGGGTGAACCCCCCCATCTCCCATCCAATCATCAAGGTTCCCTTTGAAGAGGGCCATCAAGGTGCTCTGCCCGACATGCATGGGCAGGCCACATCAGAGCATGGGGAGTCTCCGGGCTAGGAACCCACCCCTCCAGCATGCCCTGTTCACTGTGATGATAAGGTCCAGATCCCTGGAGTGCATGGCTCCGAGGGACCGGGACCTCTCCAAGTGGAGCATGTCCAACAGCTCAGGTTCTGACATGGCCCTGCACATTAAGCAGAGATCGCCTCCGAGCAGACGACATGCCACAGAGTACAGCCGGAGCCTCTCCAGACAGTCAGCATATGGCATCCGCCCTAGGCCTGTGATTCCACCAGTGAGGTATCTCCGTCACTGCAGATGTCCCGCAAGGCACATACCAAATGGGGCACTACACTCCACAATGGGTCTAATGAGGGATGAGTACAGTGGGACAACGACCTCCCACTTTCTGGATGAAAATCCCCCAGCGACGAGGTGTGCCACGTAGAAGGACTTCCCGACTGTTGTGGTAACGTGGTTATCGAAAGTGAGACCACTGTCCACTTGTGTCCCCAAGTCTCTCATCACACTTTCGATGTTTATTGTCCTGCCACCTATGCGGTAGTTCATGGGTACATGTTTTCTTCCAAAGGGGATGACTATACATTTCCTGGCACCAAGCCCGAGCCCATGGCTCCGGCACCAGGCATCTGCCTCTGCAAGGCCCCTCCACAGAACATCCACATCATTCAGGGATTCAATAATGGCTCCCAGTTTGCAGCCATCTGCAAACCCCGTCAGCCAGAGTCCCCCAGTGTTGGCCTGCATCCCAGAGAAGTAGACGCCAAACAAGAGTGGTCCCAGGACTGAACCCCGAGGTACCCCACACACCTCCCGTCCGGAGCCAGACCTGGAGTCGGCTACCCCCACAGTCCAGGTCCCGTCAGCAAGCCAGCTGGCAACCCATCCTGTGACGCAGGGATCCATGTTCAGCCTAGCAAGTCCATCCACGATTCCAGAGCAGGGGATGGCGACGAAGGCCCCAGCGAGGTCCAGATAGGCTGCGCGGACCTCCCCACCCCCGTCCACAGCTCTGGAGACCGACCCAAAGAAGTCAACCAGATCCAGGAGACAAGATTGGCCCTCCACAAACACAAACTGGGTGGGGTCCAGTGTCTGGAGGTTGCCAATGTCCCCGTCCATAAGCTCCATGATAGTGCGCTCCATGCCCCCGTAGACCAGGCCTGTCAGACCGATGGGACGGCAGTCCCCGGGATCCAAGGCGTATCCTCCCCTGTGTAGCGGGACAACCGCAGCTGTGCACCACTCAGTGGGCACGAAGCCTGAGTTGAGGCCACGATCAAACATGACACCTAGGTGGGGTGCCAGTTCATTCCGCAGTTCATGCAGTACACAGCCCGGGATGCCATCTGGTCCCATGGGTGCCGCATTCCTAGCTCTGGAGAGCGCTGCCTCCACCCATGTGGCCGTGACCATCAGAATCTGGCAATCCCTTGGCATTGAGATGGGCCCCTTAGGGGGTGAGAGGGGAGCAAAGCCGGCACCAAATCGATCTGCCAGGAAATTGACAACATCCCTGGGATCAGCACATTCAGTACCACTCTGTTGTAGTTCAGAGCAGATCTGAGCATTGCCACCCAGATTCCCGACAACTATAGAATGCCCCGTGGCTGTCCTTGGAATCCTTGGCAATTCCACCTTCATAACTAGCCTTTGAGGATTCCATGAGGGATCTCAGCTTCCCACTGAGGCTGGTGAGGGAGTCCCCCGCATCCTGGGACTTTCCTCTCCTCTGCAACAGCCTCCTCCTTCCGCTGCTTAGTCCATCCACAGCAGGGGACCACCCGACTGGCTTCCCCCTCCCGGAGAAGAACATCTTGGTTCTACCTGGGACGGCACGATTCATGCACGAGTGGATGTGCTCGCACAGTGCCCCAGTGCAGGACTCTGTAGTCAAACCTCCAGATCCCGTCTGCATGGGCACCGCGAAGCCTGTCATCTCTGACCTCAGTAGCATGAAGTTGGCTCTGGAGAAGTTCCTCAAGGAGGCTTCCCCACTGGGGGTGGGGGTGGGATGTGGATGCCAAGGGCGACCCGCCCATGGCCAGACCCGACCAATGAGGGGGTGACCACCAGCGTGGAGCATCCATCTCCCATGTTGGCAACGACCAGGTCCAGGACATTGGCGCCCCCGGTGGGACAGTGGACTAGTTGATCCAGGGCGCTAGAATTCATGAACTCCAGGAACCGCTGGGAAAAGGAGTCGGCAATCGAGCAGTTTTCCCAATCAATGGCAGGGCAGCCGAAATCACCCAGTATCTGGGCATTTGGCTGTATCTCAATATTTTCCAGTATGCTTAGGAAGGAGTAGTGAGAATCCTGGGGTATGGTGGGGGATCTGCAGCAAGCCACAACCTGGACTGCAGTCTTACCTAGTGTTAGTTACACCTGGAGAATCCCAGATGCATTGCGTTGGGCAACCAGGTTGGAGGTGTGAATATCCTTGGTGAACACGGACACTCCTCCACCTCCAGTGCCTCAGTCCCGGCCCTGCGGCCGAGAAGTGTGGCCAATGCCCTGGATCAACTTATCCATAGTCCCACCAGGGGCTCCAATATCCTAGACCTGGTCATTACCAACATGGGAAATCGATGCTCCACACCTATGGTCACCCCCTCGTTAGTCACGTCTGACCATAAGCTAATCACCCTTAACATCCACATCCACCTCCCAGTAAGGAAACCTCCATAAAAACACTTCTCCAAAGCCAACTTCATGACACCCATGCAGACGGGAGCTGAAAGTTCAACTGCTGAATCCTACACTAAGGCACTGTACGAGCACATCCACTCATGCATAAATCGTGCCATCCCAAATAGAACCAAGATGCTCTCATCCAAAAAAAAAGAAGCCAATCTGGTGGTCCCCTGCCATAAACAAACTTTACAACAAAAGGAAGAAACTGTTGCAGAAAAGAGGAAAATCCCAGGATGCAAAAAACTTCCTTACCAGCCTCAATAAGAAACTGAGATCCCTCATAAAATCCTCCAAAACTAGTTACGAAAATAAAATTGCCAATGATTCCAAAGACAACAACAAGGCATTCTATAACTATGTCAAGAATCTAAATGGCAATGCTCAGATCTGCTCTGAGCTAAAACAGAATGGCATTAAATATACTGATCCCAAGGATATTGCCAATATCCTGGCAGATCGATTCAGTGCCAACTTCACCCCCCTCTCACCCCCTAAATGGCCCACCTCAATACCGGAAGATTGCCAAATTCCAGTAATAACGGCCACACAGGTAAAAAACGCACTCTCCAAAGCTAAGAATACAGCATCCATGGGACCAGATGACATCCCGGGCTGTGTACTACATGAACTACAATATGAACTGGCACCTCACCTAAATGTCATGTTTAATCATAGCCTCACCTCAGGTTTTGTGCCCTTTGAGTGGCACACAGCTACAGTTATTCCACTCCACAAGGGGGGATCCACCTTGGATCCCGGAAACTACCGTCCCATCAGTCTGACAAGCCTTATCTGCAAGGCCATGGAGCGTATTATTATGGAACTTATAAATAAAGACATTGGCAACCTTCAAACACTGGACCCCACCCAGTTTGGGTTCGTGAAGGGCCCATCTTGTCTCCTGAACTTGATTGACTTCTTCAAATCAGTCTCCAGAGCCATGGGCAAGGGTAAGGTGGTCCACACAGCCTATCTAGACCTTGCCAAGGCCTTTAACACCATCCCCCACTCTGGAATCATAGATAAACTTACTAAGCTGGGCATTAATCCCTACGTCACCCAATGGGTTGCTAACTGGCTTACTGATAGAACCCACACTGTAAAAGTAGCCGACTCCAAATCCAGCTCCAGACAAGTGACAAGTGGAGTACCTCAGGGTTCAGTCCTGGGACCGCTCTTGTTTGGCATCTACTTCTCTGAAGTACAGGCCAACACTAAGGGACTCTGGATAACAAATTTTGTAGATGACTGCAAACTGGGAGCCATTATTGAATCCCCAAATGATGTGGATACTGTACAAAAGGGCCTTACAGAAACAGATGATTGGTGCCAGAGCCATGAGCTCAAGCTCAATGCCAAGAAATGTATAGTTATCCCCTTTGGGAAAAAACATGTATCCGTGAATTACCATATAGGTGGCAGTACACTAAACACCGAAAGTTTGATAAGAGACTTAGGGACACAGGTGGACAGTGGTCTCACCTTCGATAACCACATCACCACAACAGTCAGGAAATCCTTCTGTGTGGCACACCTCATCACTAAGGGCTTTTCATCCAGAAAAAAGGAGGTCATTGTCCCACTGTATTCATCCCTCATTAGACCCATTATAGAATACAATGCCCCATTTGGTATGTACCTCTCAAGACATCTGCAACAACTGGAAAGGCCACAGAAATACCTCACTAAAAGAATCACAGGCCTAAAGCAGATGCCCTAGGCTGACTGCCTTAAAAAACTCCAGCTATACTCTGTCGCATATCGTCTACTCAGAGGCGATCATTGCTTAACATACAAGGCCATGTCAAACCCAGAGCTGTTGGACATGCTACACTTAAAGAAATCCCAGTCCCTCAGAGCCACACGCTCCAGGGATCTAAACCTTGTCATCACAATAAACAAAACATGCTGGAGGAATAGGTTCCTGACCCAGAGACTCCCCAGACTCTGGAATAGATTGCCCATACATGTCAAGCAGAGTGCCTCTTTGATCCTCTTCAAAAGGAACCTTGACGATTGGATGGGAGAAAGGAAATTCACCCCGGGGATCATGTCAGTCACCCTGCTAGACAGGGGTCCAGGGAAGTAAATAGTGTGGGAAGAAGTAGCCAGGGAATTGTTATAGCTAGGCTTGTATAGGCCCTAGGGCTGATAGCCTAGTACCAACCTATGAACCAACCTATGAACCTATGAACTGCAGCCCGGTACTGCAGGGGTGCTCTCAGGAGCCTCGAACCTGGTCTCAGCCACTGCACAGACATCAATGTTCTCCGCCTCCAGGAGTGTCTCAAGAGAGTGCACCCCGAGGTTCAGACTTCTAGCACTGAGTAGCATCACCCCCAGACTTTGCATGCCTGTATCTGCCACTGTGGTGGTTTCATCCTTCGAACCTTGCCCAAAAAAGTTTAGTGACAAACGAGATCTTGGTATTTTCCCTTAAGCATGATGGGAATGGGGTTACAGCCATGAGCCAGTGGAAGCGCTCGAGCTTTTGTATAAGCCAAGTTGGAACCAAAGGTCGGTTCCGAACCCAACCAGTACAGAATGAAGGTGAGACAGGACAACATCACATCCGCAGTTATGCATGTCAAATGTAGTGTGTCTTCCATTCGGCAATTTTTACACTGTGTTATTTTCATTTTTCAACATTTTGGGTTGGCTATGTGACTAAACACACAACTGCACTTCAAACCTATATATGTATATATATATATATATATATATATATATATATATATATATATACACACACACACACACCCACACATATATATATATATATATATATATATATATATATATATACACACACACACACACACACACACACACACACACACACACACACACACACACACACAAACATACATACATGCTCAGGACACATTATTGATTAAATTTAGAGGCAGTTACACAAATGTGGGAATGTATAACACAGCGGAAGATGAGGACAGTACAGGAAGGTGGTGCAGGTTAGTCACCGTCCAGGTGTACTAAAAGTATAATTCCATGTTGTAGGATAGCAGCAAAGGTATTTGTGTATTTGTGAAAGTGAATTGACAGAAAACGATATAAACAGTGTATTAATGTTGTACTAAGTGGCATAATATTATCGTATTCCATAATAAATCACTATCGAAGGGGAGGAGTCCGCCAAAGTCACCACTTGATGTCTTATTTGGAGAAATTCTCCACTTCCTTTGATAACTAGACAGTCTAAGCTCTCGATCCAAGTACTATATATCATTACCATTTTCCAAAAGGATTCCACTAAGAAGATATACAAGAGCAAATGGAAAAGGATTTGTAATTAGGTTCATAGGTAGGTACTATGCTATCTACCCGAAGGCATTTATAAGCCTAGCCAGAATGTGCTGGCTTTCTCCGCTCCCTTAGATTAGTTCCCTGTGCCTCTGTCCAGCAGAGTCATAGAAGTGATCCCTTGGGTAAACTTTGTTTCCCATCCACTCATCAAGGTTTCTCTTGAAGAGTGCCAATGAGGAGCTCTGCCTAATGTAGATTGGATTCTTGTTCCAGAGCATAGGAAGTCTCTGGGACAGGAATCTATCCCTCCAGCATGTCCTATTTATTGTTGTGGTGAGGTTTAGATCCCTAGAGCATGTGGCTCAAGGGGATATGGTTTTCTTTAGGTGGAGCATGTCCATCAATTCTGGGTTGGACATGGCTTTGTATGTCAGCAGAGATCACCTCTGAGTAGGCGGTATACAACCAAGTACAGCTGGAGTTTCTTCAGTCGAGCTGCAAAGGGCATCTATTTGAGGCCAGTTATCCCCTTGGTGAGGTACTTCTGTGGTCTTTCCAGCTGTTGCAGGTGTCTTGTAAGGTACATCCCAAATGGGGCATTGTACTCTATGATGGGTCTGATGAGTGATGCGTAGAGGGGCACAATGACCTCTTTTGATCTGGATGCAAACCCTTTTGTGATTAGGTGGACCACATAGAAGGATTTTCTAATCACTTTGGCAATGTGATTATCAAAGGAGAGGTTACTGTCTACTTGGGTCCCCAGATCCCTTATTACGTCTTCCATATTTAGAGGTCTACCACCTGTGTGGTAGTTTGTGGGTACTTTGTAAAAAAAAAAAAAAAAAAGGCATTGTTCCCCTCTACTCGACACTCATTAGACCCATTATAGAGTACAATGCCCCTTTTGGAATGTACCTCATAAGACATCTGCAGCAGCTGGAAAGGCCACAGAAGTACTTCACAAAGAGGATTACTGGCCTCAAACAAATGCCCTACACTGACCATCTCAAAAAACTCCAGCATTACTCCGTAGCATATCGCCTACTCTGAGGTGATCTCTGCCTAACATATAAAGCTATGTCAAACCCAGAGCTGTTGGACATGCTACACCTAAAGAAATCCCAATCCCTCTGAGTTACATGCTCTAGGGATCTAAACCTTGTCATCACAATAAACAGGACATGCTGGAGGGATAGATTCCTGTCTCAGAGACTTCCCATACTCTGGAACAGGCTACCCATCTATGTCAAGCAAAGTTCTTCATTAGCACTCTTCAAGAAAAATCTTGAAGAGTGGATGGGAAATAGGAAATACACCCCGGGGATTACTTCTGTGTCTCTGCTTGACAGTGGCACAGGAAAATAACTTTATTGGGTGGTGTAAGCCAGGGAACCTTGTTGGCTAGGCTTACATAGGCCCATGGGCCGATAGCCTAGTACCTACCTATGAACCTATATTTTTTTCAAAGGGGATGACTATGCACTTTTTGGCATTTAGCTTGAGGCTGTGGTTTTGACACCAGGTATCTGTCTCAGTGAGACCCTTTTGGAGGATGTCTGTGTCAGCCGGAGAGTCAGTTATAGCCTCTAGTTTGCAGTCATCTGTGGACTTGGTCAGCCATAGTCCTCCTGTGCTTGCCTGTACCTCTGAGAAGTATATGCTGAACAGGAGGGGTCCTATGACTGAGCCATGGGGAATGCCACTTGTAACCAGTTTAGAGTCAGACCTAGCTCCCGCAACTCTTACTGTGTGGGTTCTTTCTGTGAGCCAGTTGGCAACCCATCTCATGACGTTGGGGTTTATGTTCAAGCTGGTGAGCTTGTCTATAATACCAGAATGGGGAATGGTGTCGACGGCCTTTGCGAGGTCTAGGTAGGCTGTGTGGACCACCTTTCCCTCATCTATAGCCTTGGTAACTGTCTCAAAGAAGTCCACCAGGTTTAGGATGCATGATCTGCTCTTAACAAAGCTGAACTGGGTAGGGTCCAGTATTTGGAGGTTCCCAGTGTCTCTGTTAATGAGATCCATGATGATGTGCTGCATAGCCTTGCAGACCAAGCTAGTCAGGCTTATAGGGCGATAGCTCCTGGGGTCTGTTGTGGCTCCACCTTTGTGGAGCGGAATAACCATTGCTGTGTGCCACTCTATGGGCACGTTGTCTGCGGAGAGGGTGAGTTTGAACAGTGTGTTTACTTGAGGGGTTAGTTCACCTTTGAGCTCGTGTAGGACGCAGCCTGGGGCACCATCTGGTCCCATTGATGCTGTGTTTTTGGCTTTGGAGAGGGCTGTTTTAACCTGAGTATGATTTCAGGGGCACTACATTCTTCTGGAATGGTTATGGGCCCTTTTGGGGGTGAGAGGGGGATGAAGTTTGCACTGAACCTGTCTGCCAAAGTGTTGGCGATATCGGTCGGTTCAGCGTATTTTGTGCCATTCTGCACTAACTCTGTGCAGATATGAGACTTGCCACATAGATTCTTGACATAGCTAAAGAATGCCTTTTGGTTATCTTTGGAGTCCTTGGCAATTTTTA
The DNA here is from genome assembly GCF_019279795.1 of Protopterus annectens. NCBI lineage: Eukaryota > Metazoa > Chordata > Ceratodontiformes > Protopteridae > Protopterus > Protopterus annectens. The sequence goes on along the minus strand of NC_056729.1, from coordinate 1,714,348,648 downwards.
TTTCGAAGCTAGGCTTGGATGATTGGTTAATGTTTGGGTAATTGAAATTACCCAATATCAGGGTGTTTGCTTGGACCTTTATGTTTCTCAGTGTTTCCAAAAATGTGGAATGGGATCCTGGGACATGGTGGGCAATCT